>NC_133651.1:175990563-176290563 GCF_009905375.1 Apium graveolens
GAGTGCATAGACACTCTTAAACTACAAGTTTTTCTTCAAAATTTTTACACAAGACTCTCCTGACCTAAGGGCATCTCATAAGCTTGATGTGGCTCAAAGGCCTGGCTTGGGCCTTCTTGGGCCTAAGCTAAAAGTCCAAGGTTCCCCTGTTTTTCTGGGCAGAAAATGCCCTGACTTGAATTAACTTGTGGCACATGGTTCTAGCTCATATCCTATGAACTATGGTTGGAAAAACTTCTCTGACATACCCTCTAACTAAGGCCCAATTGGGCCTAATGAGGGCCTACCCATGACATGGCCAAATCTCCCTATTTCTAAGTTGCAACAAAACTGTCCCCTGCTGGACAGATTTTGTTATTCTACTTGTGCACCTAACCAAATGACATGCAAACCTCCAACCAACTCCTAAAACCTATTATATACTCCCCATACTAACTTCTGGTGGCTTGGGCCTCAAAGTGCACATCAATGACATGGTCAAAACTCACTCTAAACCTCAGGGTACTAAACTGATTTTTCTGCAGAAACTATAACTTCTCATTTTCCAAGATTTTAACTTGACAAACCCAACTAACAACAACTAAATACTTAAACCAAGACCTATACTTGGTATTCTACTGAACTAACTCCCTTTTTCTTAAAATACCCTTGGTGAGATCATCCTTACCTAAGGTGCAACTATGGCAAAACAAAAGAGACTACTCTTAACAAATCGCAAATCTTCATGCCTTTGAAACAACAAGATATATATTTTTATAAAAGATAACCACAAATTATTACCATGCAACAAGAAGCATAAATCAATATTATCACATTATTCCTACTGAAATTAAGGCTCACTAACAAAATCTTTCCAAATAATCAAAATTTCACAACAAACTAAGAGAATTCCACATGCATGCATGCCTTCGGGTTTTTCAAACCAAAACAACATGATTTCCAAATAAATTTTTATCATAATTCAACATGCAAGCCTAACATGGATTACAACTAAATGATCAACTAGCATGCAAAAGGATTTTATCAAGACTTTACTACAAAATTCATGTTATCATCACAAAATACACAAAAATGTTAACAAGGCAACAAAACACCATCCATTCGGCTCCTATCAAGTCATGGCCGAATGGATTAGGGTAAAAACAGCATTCGCATAGGTGTAACACTCTTATGTCTAGCCATTCTTGACCCTATGATACTATAACTCATGGTGAAAGCCTTAGATTCACAAGAATCAAGGAGGTTCACTTTGAGTTTAACAAAAACATCACCATGCAAGGTCAAAACATAGGTTTTTCACTCTATACTTTTGAAATATAAAAGAATAACATATAGGGAGTAAAATTACTTGAATATAAGATGATTGTTTGGGTGAAAGAATGAAGAAATGAAGGGGATGGAGGGCCTCGGCTATGGGATGGCCGAGAGTGAGGGTTGAGCCGAGAGGGAGGGAGGAGAAAAGGGGAGGGTGGAGTGAAAATGGAGTGATCATCACTTTAGTTTTGTTTTTATGTCTTTGACTAGACTAAATGTGAGTGGATTTAGGAAATGACAAGAGTAACCCTCTAGCTAAAGTTAGGCAAGTTTGCATGCAAGGTCAAGGAGGTAATTTGGCTAGCAAAATGTGAGTTAGTGGGGTGGAGAATGTCTTCTTTGCCCTTTGGTTAAATAGAAGAGAGTTTGCATGCAAGGTTATTCATGTAATTTGATAATTATTAAGCAACTAATTTCCAAAGATTTATTTTTATATAATAAAGTACAAGTTCAAAAATTATAAAATTTATACCATAAAATAACTTGGATTTTTAGAGACTTTATAAAAATCATTTTCAAAATTTGTGTACAAAATGTCTTTTAAAAGAAAATTTTTCCAAAGCTTAGAATATTCCTTATAAATCAAAAATAAAGAAATTAAATAAATTCTTGCTTTGAAAAATCATATACTACCCAAAGCAAATTTATAATGCAGAAATTTTCACTCACACAAACGTACAAGCATTGAATATATTTTTATTTAACTTAATATTATTCACAAATAATATTACATAAAATGCCGGTCGTAACATAAGTTGAAAAGATGAAGTTACAAGATACTCCAATATACTTATATCTTTTCCGAATACTACTTGAACTACCACCGTTCAAGTTATAATCAGTTTCAAAAGTTCATCACCCAGATGAGACTACAAGATAAGGCTTGAATAGATTGAATCTTTGAAATATTATTGAATGAAATGAAGTTACGAGATACTTCATTAAGTCCCGATATATATCCATATATATGTTACGACCGGCATTTTATGTAATATTATTTGTGAATAATATTAAGTTAAATAAAAATATAGTCAATGCTTGTACGTTTGTGTGAGTGAAAATTTCTGCATTATAAATTTGCTTTGGGTAGTATATGATTTTTCAAAGCAAGAATTTATTTAATTTCTTTATTTTTGATTTATAAGGAATATTCTAAGCTTTGGAAAAATTTTCTTTTAAAAGACATTTTGTACACAAATTTTGAAAATGATTTTTATAAAGTCTCTAAAAATCCAAGTTATTTTATGGTATAAATTTTATAATTTTTGAACTTGTACTTTATTATATAAAAATAAATCTTTGGAAATTAGTTGCTTAATAATTATCAAATTACATGAATAACCTTGCATGCAAACTCTCTTCTATTTAACCAAAGGGCAAAGAAGACATTCTCCACCCCACTAACTCACATTTTGCTAGCCAAATTACCTCCTTGACCTTGCATGCAAACTTGCCTAACTTTAGCTAGAGGGTTACTCTTGTCATTTCCTAAATCCACTCACATTTAGTCTAGTCAAAGACATAAAAACAAAACTAAAGTGATGATCACTCCATTTTCACTCCACCCTCCCCTTTTCTCCTCCCTCCCTCTCGGCTCAACCCTCACTCTCGGCCATCCCATAGCCGAGGCCCTCCATCCCCTTCATTTCTTCATTCTTTCACCCAAACAATCATCTTATATTCAAGTAATTTTACTCCCTATATGTTATTCTTTTATATTTCAAAAGTATAGAGTGAAAAACCTATGTTTTGACCTTGCATGGTGATGTTTTTGTTAAACTCAAAGTGAACCTCCTTGATTCTTGTGAATCTAAGGCTTTCACCATGAGTTATAGTATCATAGGGTCAAGAATGGCTAGACATAAGAGTGTTACACCTATGCGAATGCTGTTTTTACCCTAATCCATTCGGCCATGACTTGATAGGAGCCGAATGGATGGTGTTTTGTTGCCTTGTTAACATTTTTGTGTATTTTGTGATGATAACATGAATTTTGTAGTAAAGTCTTGATAAAATCCTTTTGCATGCTAGTTGATCATTTAGTTGTAATCCATGTTAGGCTTGCATGTTGAATTATGATAAAAATTTATTTGGAAATCATGTTGTTTTGGTTTGAAAAACCCGAAGGCATGCATGCATGTGGAATTCTCTTAGTTTGTTGTGAAATTTTGATTATTTGGAAAGATTTTGTTAGTGAGCCTTAATTTCAGTAGGAATAATGTGATAATATTGATTTATGCTTCTTGTTGCATGGTAATAATTTGTGGTTATCTTTTATAAAAATATATATCTTGTTGTTTCAAAGGCATGAAGATTTGCGATTTGTTAAGAGTAGTCTCTTTTGTTTTGCCATAGTTGCACCTTAGGTAAGGATGATCTCACCAAGGGTATTTTAAGAAAAAGGGAGTTAGTTCAGTAGAATACCAAGTATAGGTCTTGGTTTAAGTATTTAGTTGTTGTTAGTTGGGTTTGTCAAGTTAAAATCTTGGAAAATGAGAAGTTATAGTTTCTGCAGAAAAATCAGTTTAGTACCCTGAGGTTTAGAGTGAGTTTTGACCATGTCATTGATGTGCACTTTGAGGCCCAAGCCACCAGAAGTTAGTATGGGGAGTATATAATAGGTTTTAGGAGTTGGTTGGAGGTTTGCATGTCATTTGGTTAGGTGCACAAGTAGAATAACAAAATCTGTCCAGCAGGGGACAGTTTTGTTGCAACTTAGAAATAGGGAGATTTGGCCATGTCATGGGTAGGCCCTCATTAGGCCCAATTGGGCCTTAGTTAGAGGGTATGTCAGAGAAGTTTTTCCAACCATAGTTCATAGGATATGAGCTAGAACCATGTGCCACAAGTTAATTCAAGTCAGGGCATTTTCTGCCCAGAAAAACAGGGGAACCTTGGACTTTTAGCTTAGGCCCAAGAAGGCCCAAGCCAGGCCTTTGAGCCACATCAAGCTTATGAGATGCCCTTAGGTCAGGAGAGTCTTGTGTAAAAATTTTGAAGAAAAACTTGTAGTTTAAGAGTGTCTAATGCACTCAAGAAACCTTAGTTACCATTCTGAAATTTACACCAGTGAGCACTTTCACTTATCACATAGTTTTAGGACACTTAGAAGTGAGTATTAGGTCGACCACCATAGTTGTAAGATAGTATAAGGTCAGTAGAACAAAAGGCACAAGTGAGGGTCAATAGGTTTTGGATAATTTAGGAAAGGCACATTGAGTTAGGAAGCCCAAATTCGAAGACTTCGCTTAGTTAGCGACCAAGTAATTTAAGTGGTGAGTCGAGATCATCCAAGCCTAGTGTGGCGTTATGGTGTATGTGATGTTATTTGGTATTAATATACGATATGTGATTATGTGGCTACGTGTGTATATTTAAAAATATAAATGTTGGATATGAATTAAGTGTGTATAGGCCTAAGTGCCATCCATGTTTAATTTCGGGTTGTAAATAGGTTAAGATAGAAAGAATATATTATAATGAGGATTATTATTATTTATGTAGGATCTCGAGACGAGGGAAAACTTGCCTTAAAAGTCGAGTGAAGCTCCAGTTGTTGCTCCTACCAGTCAGACCAGACCAGTCTATCTCAAGGCAAGTGATTCAACTTGACCTTCGTATTTGCTGTAAACAGTTCATATATATATATCGATGCAATTATCCTGAGTCATTTTGATGTATTTAAATCAAGCGTATCTTTTGTTTATCTTTGAGTTACATAGAGATGCCATGAACCCTCGAGTACATATTGCAAGTAGTTCAAAAGTCTTTCATGATAGTTTAATGCCATGATAAATTAGAGATGCGTTATAATATCTTATTGATCCTTTTGTTTATCATGCTATTGATCCCTGAGAAATCTTGATGTTGCACCCTGATGCTTTGATTCAACTCTTGAAATAACCTCGATAGAAACTTTATCTTGATACCTAAAAGCCAATCATTTCTTAAATACATTCATGATTGTTTGATAACCCTATCCTTACCCTAAAGCTTGATACCCTGTTATATACTGAGCTGATGATCGCTTTCTTTATATTTTAACACCTTTATCCTATTGGAACCAGTGATGCCTATCTTTTGATGTTCTAATACCTATATCTTGTCTACAACCGTTGCTTTAAGCCTAGTTTGGCATTACTCTTTCATCTTATCCAATAGCCTGGCTTAATTTCCTTGTCTAAGTTCTTGTTTATGGAAACCTCTCAATTACCCTAATATAGTAAAGTCTAGTAGATCATGGCCCTGAGATTTAGTGTCATATTTCCAGTGTTTCAAGTTGATCTATAATCCCTTGATAAAAATAATTACAGTCGAAAGAGATTTTGTCATAAATCGGCATCAGTTTTTAAAATGATTAAAACGTGGATTTTTCAGTCCCAAAGGGGGACAAATGTTTTCTTGAATGGTGGATCTGGACTGAGACGCGAGTCCTTTCCACACTTATATTAGGCTTAAAAGTTGCCTAGGGATTCCCAATAATGTTTTAGAACCCAGCGAGGTTCGGGATTACTTCGCGGCTGATCACCGGCTGTAATCCGTAGCGTCATAAAATGATTTTGATTAAGAATGGTTTTAAAATTTGTTTTGATGCAAGCAAAATGATGCCAACTCACATAAGTTTTATCTCTCGATTATCATTGATTATGTCATTCCATTGTCATTCCTAAAGGTATATCTCGATTTATGCTTTGCGTTGTATTGTTAGTACTTGTTGAGCTTTTGGCTCACTTCTTGCTTTACCCTGATATTACAGCTAACAGCCATGGTTAGATTCAAGCAGACTGCCCGTAAGACCTGTGATGCGGATGCTTATGTTCGAGCCCAGGTAGAATAAGTAATAATAGTTGTGTGAGGACTCGGTATTTGTAATCAGATGTAATAGTTGGTAGTGTTGGGCTGTTCCAAACCCTAAACTGTAAGATCTTGGATTTTGGTTGTGTAGTACTCAATAAAATGATGTAATAGCTATAATTATTTTGCTATTTAAGTTGGGGGTGTGACAGGTTTTGGTATCAGAGCTACGGTTTAGAGTCCCTGAACAGCCCAAATAGGTTATAGGACTTGTGAGTAGGTTATAGATATTATGCGAAAGAGTAGGTAAAGTAAATTATTATTAATACTCCTCTTATTGGTTGTCAGCAAAGGGCGCATTCCTCGTCATCCTCTGGGTCGGACGACACTATTGCTTTCTCCGTGTATGCTGAGTTGAGGCGCGAGTTCGACATGCTTCAGGGCAAGTACGACCGACTGATAGACCGACTGAAGAACGTGTATCCGGACAGCCGAAACTACGAAGGGAAGCCCAAGGAGCAGATGATTGCGAGACTTGAGACCTTGGTTCGGTACGTTAACACTAAGCTTGAGGAGATGCCAGCACACCGGGACCGTACCAGCCAGTATGTCATTCAGATGGTGGCGGATGAGCTTCAGAGCATTGTGAAGACACTTCGAGAGGAAAAGTCTACCAAGCCCCGTTCAGATGGAGTGGAGCCTTAGTTCTTTCCATTTACCTTTCATGTTGTTGTACCATTAGACTCTATGGAATCCCCAGTTGTTTCCGTCTTTCCTTTAAATAAGCCTGTTATTTCTAGAATCAGACTATATCCCAATCCTATGTACTGTGACCTTTAAAATTTCAATAATTATGTGCTATTGTTCCATTTGCTCTCAACTGTTATTTTATGTTTTTATCATCATATCTGCTTAATTTGGAAACGTGACCCCATATGTAAACAAGAATGCCATGCGATACCCTCGAATCATTTTATCAATTATATTTGTTATAACACAACTCTTATTTCAGGATCATGCCTCCCAAAAAGAAGAACCCAACAACCACCTCCACCACAGACCCAAACATTCTTCAACTACTGGAAACCTTGCAACAGCAAACCAATGCTATAGCTCACCAACAACTAACTCTTCAACAACGAATTGAAAACCAAGATAACCGTGAGCCATATCAACCACCTGAACCACCAGTACCACCAAGACAAATTGTCACTTTCAAGGTTTTTCAGAGTGTGAATCCACCTGTATTTCATGATACCACTGATCCAGTGATAGCAAACACATGGATCAAGGAGATAGAAAGGGCTTTTGAGTTGGTACAGTTAGGGGACGATCAGAAGACGCTGTATGCCACTTACTTCTTGAAGGGAGAAGTCATTTATTGGTGGGAATCAGTAAAAGCTATGGAAGTCACTCAGCAGATTTCTTGGGAGAGATTTAAGAAGTTATTTCTGGACAAGTATTACCCTAAGTACATGCAGAATCAGATGGAGCTAAAATTTCTTGAGTTAAAGCAAGGGAACATGACTGTACTGGAATATGAGAAGAAGTTCACTGAGTTGTCAAGGTTTGTGACAAAATATACCAGCACTGAGGAAGAAAAAGCAAAGAAATTTCAGCAAGGATTGGAGCCTTGGATCAGAGATAGGGTGGCTATGTTTGAACTTGAGACTTATGCGGGAGTAGTACAGAAAGCTGCTCTGATTGAGAATAATGGGATGCAGTCAAGGAAAGAGAGGGATAACAAGAAGAGGAAGGTTCCATTTTATGGAGAAAAGTCTGAAGCTGGAAATTCGCAAGATCGGAATGTAAAGAGGATTGGTTTCCAGAAGGGCGGAAATTTTCAAAGGAAAGGAAATTTGGGCAAAAGGCAAGAATCAAAAGGGAACAATCAGGCAAGCCAAGGGCAAGTTGGAGAAAACAGGTTCCAGAGGCCAGAATGCAAGCACTGTGGAAGAAGGCACCCCGGAGTATGCAATAAGCTGAGTATGACCTGTTATAGGTGCAATCAGAAGGGACATTTGGCAAATGAGTGCAAGATGCCGAGGCCAGGAGTTACGTGCTACAAATGTGGGAAGACTGGACACATGGCTAGGGAGTGTAAGGCAACAGGACCAGTCAGAGCTCTGATGAACGTGGCAAGTACCAGTGCAAGCGTGCCAGCTGAGGTATTGGCATTACCTCCACCACCCGCACCAACCCCGCAAGCAACAGCAAGGACATTTGATCTAAAGATGAAAGATGCTGTTCAGAATTCTGAGGTGATAGCAGGTACACTTTTACTCAATAATGTCAAAGCCAAAGTATTGATTGATTCGGGAGCCACAAGATCTTTCATATCAGAATCTTTTGTTGATAAGATCCAATGTGATAAAACGGCTATGAGTGAGGTAGTAAATGTGGTAATTGCGAACCAAGAGAAGATTCCTGTGAATCAATTTTGTCCAAAATGTGAGATTGATATTTCGGGATATAAGTTCTCGGCCGACTTGATACTCTTCAAGCTGGGAGAGTTTGATATAATCTTAGGAATGGATTGGTTAGGAGAGAATAGCGCGCAGATAAATTGTAAGACCAAGAGAGTGAATTTAAAGACGAAGAGTGGAGAGAAGGTAGTATTTAAGGGACAGAGGCAAGAGCGACTATTTCTTACAATTATTCAGGCTAAGAAGTTACTTAGAAAAGGTTGTGAGTCGTTCCTAGCATATGTAGTGGATTCAGAGAGAGGCAGCCCCAGCATGGAAGATATTCCTGTAGTTAATGAGTTCCCCGATGTGTTTCCCGACGAACTACCAGGCTTACCACCAGATCGACAAATTGAGTTCGAGATCAACCTTGCTCCAGGCACGGAACCAGTTTCAAAGGCTCCGTATAGGATGGCACCAGCAGAAATGAAAGAGTTGGCGAGCCAGCTACAAGAATTATTGGATAAGGGAGTGATACGACCAAGTACGTCGCCATGGGGAGCACCTGTTCTCTTTGTGAAGAAGAAAGATGGGAGTATGCGTCTATGCATAGATTACCGGGAGTTGAATAAAGTAACGATCAAGAACCGCTACCCGCTACCAAGGATAGATGACCTTTTTGATCAGTTAAAGGGAGCAAAATGTTTTTCGAAGATTGACTTGAGATCGGGATACCATCAATTAAAGATCAAGGAAGAAGATATTCCCAAGACCGCATTTAGGACCAGATATGGGCATTATGAATTCCTAGTAATGCCGTTTGGATTGACCAACGCTCCGGCCGCATTCATGGATCTGATGAATCGAGTATTTAAGAAGTATTTGGATAAATTTGTCGTGGTATTTATTGATGACATCCTTATTTATTCTAAATCGGAAGAAGAACATATGCAGCATCTCTGGATAGCATTGGAGATACTCCGACAAGAGAAGTTGTATGCCAAGTTTACCAAATGTGAGTTTTGGTTAAAGGAAGTTCAATTTTTGGGGCATGTTATTGGAAATGATGGAATTAAAGTGGATCCGGCGAAGATTGATGCAGTTATGAGTTGGGAGAGGCCAAGGACTCCTACGGAAGTGCGAAGTTTTCTAGGATTGGCCGGATACTATAGAAGATTCGTCAAGGATTTCTCGAAGATCGCCACACCATTGACCAAGTTAACCAGAAAGAATCAAAAGTTTGAATGGAGTGCAGAATGTGAAAATAGCTTTCAAGAGTTAAAACAGAAGTTGGTAACAGCTCCGGTGTTAGTACTTCCAGATGATCAAGGGAATTTTGTAATATTCAGCGACGCTTCACATAAGGGTTTGGGTTGTGTGTTGATGCAACACAGTAAGGTAATAGCATATGCGTCAAGACAGTTGAAGCCGCACGAGCTAAAGTATCCGACGCATGACTTGGAACTAGCCGCCATAGTGTTCGCACTCAAGATTTGGAGACACTATCTCTATGGAGAAAAGTGTGAAATCTACACGGATCACAAGAGCTTAAAGTACATTTTTACTCAGAAAGAGCTCAATATGAGGCAGAGGAGATGGCTGGAATTGATTAAGGACTATGACTGTTCGATAAATTACCATCCTGGAAAGGCGAACGTAGTGGCCGATGCGCTGAGTCGGAAGGAAAGATTGAATGCAATGATAACATCAAAAGAGTTATCTGAAGAAATCGGAAAATTTGAATTGGAACTTTGTGCTTATGGGAAAGTCAAAGAAGTTTGTCATGCAATGACCTTTCAGCCAACACTACTGGAAAAGATAAAGAAGTATCAAGAGGAAGTAATGGAAAAAGAGAAAAATCAGTTATCTGGAGAAGAGATTAATACTAAAAGGGATGAGCAAGGAATACTAAGGTTTTCATCCAGAATATGGATTCCCCATGTATCTGAATTAAAGAATGAGATCCTCCATGAAGCCCACCATTCGAAATTTTCAATCCACCCGGGAAGCACCAAGATGTATCAAGACTTAAAGAAGAACTTTTGGTGGCCAAATATGAAAAGAGACGTGGCAGAATGGGTTGCGAAGTGCTATACCTGTCAGAAAGTAAAGGCAGAACATCAACGACCAAGCGGATTAATTCAGCCCCTGAAGATTCCAGAATGGAAATGGGAAAACATCGCTATGGACTTTATAGTAGGACTACCACGAACAAAGTCCGGACATGACGCAATATGGGTTATAATTGATCGTCTTACGAAGTCGGCGCATTTCCTTCCAATAAATGAGAAGTCGTCACTGGACAAGTTGGTTCATCTGTATGTGCACGAAATCGTATTAAGGCATGGAGTACCTGTATCAATAGTTTCAGACAGAGATCCCCGATTTAACTCAAGATTCTGGAAGCAATTCCAGGAATGTCTTGGCACGAAGTTGAATATGAGCACGGCGTATCACCCGCAGACTGATGGCCAGAGTGAAAGAACAATTCAAACAATTGAAGACATGTTGCGCAGTTGTGCAATCGATTTTGCTGGAAGTTGGGACGACCACCTGCCATTAATTGAATTTTCATATAACAACAGCTATCATTCCAGTATCGGCATGCCACCATATGAAGCTTTGTACGGGCGAAAATGTAGATCACCAACAAGTTGGGATGAAATAGGAGAAGGAAGAATTCTCGGCTCAGAATTGGTACAACAGTTGCATGACTCAGTCAAGTTAATTCAGAAAAGGTTGCTTGCTGCTCAAGATAGACAGAGGAAGTATGCGGATCCAGCGCGTAAGGATGTTCAATTCCAAATTGGCGAAGCTGTGTTGCTAAAAGTGTCACCTAGGAAAGGGTTGATAAGATTTGGCAAGAAAGGAAAGTTAGCACCTAGATACGTAGGTCCTTTTGAGATTTTGAGTCAAGTAGGAAAGGTGGCCTACGAGTTGGCCTTACCACCTCAGTATCAGCATGTGCATAATGTGTTCCATGTGTCGTTGCTTAAGAAGTACAATCCTGACGCTAGCCATGTGATAGAATATGAACCTGTAGAAATTCAGGCAGACCTGTCATTTGTGGAGCAACCGGTTAAAGTACTCGACTGGCAAGTAAAGAGTCTTAGAAATAAATCAGTAAAGTTAGTGAAAGTACTTTGGAGGAACCCTAAGGTCGAAGAGTCGACTTGGGAGTTAGAGTCTGATATGCGTTCCCGGTATCCTCATCTGTTCTCTTAGATTCTGGGGACAGAATCCCTTAAGGGGGAGAGGATGTTACGACCGGCATTTTATGTAATATTATTTGTGAATAATATTAAGTTAAATAAAAATATAGTCAATGCTTGTACGTTTGTGTGAGTGAAAATTTCTGCATTATAAATTTGCTTTGGGTAGTATATGATTTTTCAAAGCAAGAATTTATTTAATTTCTTTATTTTTGATTTATAAGGAATATTCTAAGCTTTGGAAAAATTTTCTTTTAAAAGACATTTTGTACACAAATTTTGAAAATGATTTTTATAAAGTCTCTAAAAATCCAAGTTATTTTATGGTATAAATTTTATAATTTTTGAACTTGTACTTTATTATATAAAAATAAATCTTTGGAAATTAGTTGCTTAATAATTATCAAATTACATGAATAACCTTGCATGCAAACTCTCTTCTATTTAACCAAAGGGCAAAGAAGACATTCTCCACCCCACTAACTCACATTTTGCTAGCCAAATTACCTCCTTGACCTTGCATGCAAACTTGCCTAACTTTAGCTAGAGGGTTACTCTTGTCATTTCCTAAATCCACTCACATTTAGTCTAGTCAAAGACATAAAAACAAAACTAAAGTGATGATCACTCCATTTTCACTCCACCCTCCCCTTTTCTCCTCCCTCCCTCTCGGCTCAACCCTCACTCTCGGCCATCCCATAGCCGAGGCCCTCCATCCCCTTCATTTCTTCATTCTTTCACCCAAACAATCATCTTATATTCAAGTAATTTTACTCCCTATATGTTATTCTTTTATATTTCAAAAGTATAGAGTGAAAAACCTATGTTTTGACCTTGCATGGTGATGTTTTTGTTAAACTCAAAGCGAACCTCCTTGATTCTTGTGAATCTAAGGCTTTCACCATGAGTTATAGTATCATAGGGTCAAGAATGGCTAGACATAAGAGTGTTACACCTATGCGAATGCTGTTTTTACCCTAATCCATTCGGCCATGACTTGATAGGAGCCGAATGGATGGTGTTTTGTTGCCTTGTTAACATTTTTGTGTATTTTGGTGATGATAACATGAATTTTGTAGTAAAGTCTTGATAAAATCCTTTTGCATGCTAGTTGATCATTTAGTTGTAATCCATGTTAGGCTTGCATGTTGAATTATGATAAAAATTTATTTGGAAATCATGTTGTTTTGGTTTGAAAAACCCGAAGGCATGCATGCATGTGGAATTCTCTTAGTTTGTTGTGAAATTTTGATTATTTGGAAAGATTTTGTTAGTGAGCCTTAATTTCAGTAGGAATAATGTGATAATATTGATTTATGCTTCTTGTTGCATGGTAATAATTTGTGGTTATCTTTTATAAAAATATATATCTTGTTGTTTCAAAGGCATGAAGATTTGCGATTTGTTAAGAGTAGTCTCTTTTGTTTTGCCATAGTTGCACCTTAGGTAAGGATGATCTCACCAAGGGTATTTTAAGAAAAAGGGAGTTAGTTCAGTAGAATACCAAGTATAGGTCTTGGTTTAAGTATTTAGTTGTTGTTAGTTGGGTTTGTCAAGTTAAAATCTTGGAAAATGAGAAGTTATAGTTTCTGCAGAAAAATCAGTTTAGTACCCTGAGGTTTAGAGTGAGTTTTGACCATGTCATTGATGTGCACTTTGAGGCCCAAGCCACCAGAAGTTAGTATGGGGAGTATATAATAGGTTTTAGGAGTTGGTTGGAGGTTTGCATGTCATTTGGTTAGGTGCACAAGTAGAATAACAAAATCTGTCCAGCAGGGGACAGTTTTGTTGCAACTTAGAAATAGGGAGATTTGGCCATGTCATGGGTAGGCCCTCATTAGGCCCAATTGGGCCTTAGTTAGAGGGTATGTCAGAGAAGTTTTTCCAACCATAGTTCATAGGATATGAGCTAGAACCATGTGCCACAAGTTAATTCAAGTCAGGGCATTTTCTGCCCAGAAAAACAGGGGAACCTTGGACTTTTAGCTTAGGCCCAAGAAGGCCCAAGCCAGGCCTTTGAGCCACATCAAGCTTATGAGATGCCCTTAGGTCAGGAGAGTCTTGTGTAAAAATTTTGAAGAAAAACTTGTAGTTTAAGAGTGTCTAATGCACTCAAGAAACCTTAGTTACCATTCTGAAATTTACACCAGTGAGCACTTTCACTTATCACATAGTTTTAGGACACTTAGAAGTGAGTATTAGGTCGACCACCATAGTTGTAAGATAGTATAAGGTCAATAGAACAAAAGGCACAAGTGAGGGTCAATAGGTTTTGGATAATTTAGGAAAGGCACATTGAGTTAGGAAGCCCAAATTCGAAGACTTCGCTTAGTTAGCGACCAAGTAATTTAAGTGGTGAGTCGAGATCATCCAAGCCTAGTGTGGCGTTATGGTGTATGTGATGTTATTTGGTATTAATATACGATATGTGATTATGTGGCTACGTGTGTATATTTAAAAATATAAATGTTGGATATGAATTAAGTGTGTATAGGCCTAAGTGCCATCCATGTTTAATTTCGGGTTGTAAATAGGTTAAGATAGAAAGAATATATTATAATGAGGATTATTATTATTTATGTAGGATCTCGAGACGAGGGAAAACTTGCCTTAAAAGTCGAGTGAAGCTCCAGTTGTTGCTCCTACCAGTCAGACCAGACCAGTCTATCTCAAGGCAAGTGATTCAACTTGACCTTCGTATTTGCTGTAAACAGTTCATATATATATATCGATGCAATTATCCTGAGTCATTTTGATGTATTTAAATCAAGCGTATCTTTTGTTTATCTTTGAGTTACATAGAGATGCCATGAACCCTCGAGTACATATTGCAAGTAGTTCAAAAGTCTTTCATGATAGTTTAATGCCATGATAAATTAGAGATGCGTTATAATATCTTATTGATCCTTTTGTTTATCATGCTATTGATCCCTGAGAAATCTTGATGTTGCACCCTGATGCTTTGATTCAACTCTTGAAATAACCTCGATAGAAACTTTATCTTGATACCTAAAAGCCAATCATTTCTTAAATACATTCATGATTGTTTGATAACCCTATCCTTACCCTAAAGCTTGATACCCTGTTATATACTGAGCTGATGATCGCTTTCTTTATATTTTAACACCTTTATCCTATTGGAACCAGTGATGCCTATCTTTTGATGTTCTAATACCTATATCTTGTCTACAACCGTTGCTTTAAGCCTAGTTTGGCATTACTCTTTCATCTTATCCAATAGCCTGGCTTAATTTCCTTGTCTAAGTTCTTGTTTATGGAAACCTCTCAATTACCCTAATATAGTAAAGTCTAGTAGATCATGGCCCTGAGATTTAGTGTCATATTTCCAGTGTTTCAAGTTGATCTATAATCCCTTGATAAAAATAATTACAGTCGAAAGAGATTTTGTCATAAATCGGCATCAGTTTTTAAAATGATTAAAACGTGGATTTTTCAGTCCCAAAGGGGGACAAATGTTTTCTTGAATGGTGGATCTGGACTGAGACGCGAGTCCTTTCCACACTTATATTAGGCTTAAAAGTTGCCTAGGGATTCCCAATAATGTTTTAGAACCCAGCGAGGTTCGGGATTACTTCGCGGCTGATCACCGGCTGTAATCCGTAGCGTCATAAAATGATTTTGATTAAGAATGGTTTTAAAATTTGTTTTGATGCAAGCAAAATGATGCCAACTCACATAAGTTTTATCTCTCGATTATCATTGATTATGTCATTCCATTGTCATTCCTAAAGGTATATCTCGATTTATGCTTTGCGTTGTATTGTTAGTACTTGTTGAGCTTTTGGCTCACTTCTTGCTTTACCCTGATATTACAGCTAACAGCCATGGTTAGATTCAAGCAGACTGCCCGTAAGACCTGTGATGCGGATGCTTATGTTCGAGCCCAGGTAGAATAAGTAATAATAGTTGTGTGAGGACTCGGTATTTGTAATCAGATGTAATAGTTGGTAGTGTTGGGCTGTTCCAAACCCTAAACTGTAAGATCTTGGATTTTGGTTGTGTAGTACTCAATAAAATGATGTAATAGCTATAATTATTTTGCTATTTAAGTTGGGGGTGTGACAATATATCTCTCATACATTTCCTGAAAACCTCTGTCATGTAAAGTATGAATAGAGTTGCAATATCCAATGAATTTGGAAAGAAAAGAATTTTGGCATAAACCCGATATCATGCTGATCAGGAAAATATACCAATAAGTAACCTTTCCTACTAGTAGATGGATGAATCCCCCACCAGTCATCACCCTGGCCTCATTAGGACCTTGTGCTGGACCGCCACCCTGCCTCTTACACGTTGATGGGCTGCCACCCAGCCACTTAGACTTTGATAGACCGTACCCCGACCTGTCGCTTATGCCGACTCAATTAGATGGACTTACTTCCCGAACGTTGGGTAAGTAATCAATTCATTTATCAAAACAGCAACCTCGTTGCGAATATAAAATACACCACAGAGCCGGATCCCTTAATTTAAAAGCGAGTATTTAAATCCCCTTCGAAAGGAAGATCTTAAATTTGAAAACGAGTTTTGGGATCCGCTCTAACTTTTAAAATCATTTTGAAGACTCGAAAACATTTTTAAGAATGTTTGGAGTAATGTTGATTTAATGAAATAAATCAGTCCCGATATACAAATCCAACCAAACTCTAAATATACATGAATCATGCTTCTCATTAACTATACCAAATATAACAAGCTCTAAACATTCAAAAGTAAGGCTAGGGTATGAGATTATACCTTCATTGGTGAGTAAAAGTAACTAAGGAGCTTGAAATAACCCTTGGAAATCCTTACTAAAGCTTTATCTATGGATTCTCTAGAGTCGAATGCCCCATTGAAGGAATAATTAAACAAACTTTCATTGACAATGGGTCAGGAGCCAAGGCAAGCTACTCAGATGTTAAACTTTGTGGTGGTTAAGGTTGAATCAACTTATAATGTAATCATGGGAGGGACAGGAATACACGCCTTTATGGCAGTGCCTTCATCCTACCATTCCGTAATCAAATTTTTGACTAAGGAACAAGGTAGGGGAAGAAAGAGGAGACCAGAAGATGGCAAGAAGCTGTTATGTAGCCTCATTAAGGGCAGATGGAGCTGGAGGCAAGTTCTGCCCACTAAAGATTTTCCATTTATACAACCCCTAAACATGAACTAAAAGCTATACTTAAGTTCATTAACCAATAATCCAAGATTTACAACTCAAACTCATTACAAATCCAACCAAACTCTAAATATACATGAATCATGCTTCTCATGAACTATACCAAATATAACAAGCTCTAAACATTCAAAAGTAAGGCTAGGGTATGAGATTATACCTTCCTTGGTGAGTAAAAGTAACTAAGGAGCTTGAAACGACCCTTGGAAATCCTTACTAAAGCTTTATCTAAACAAAAACACAAGATCAAAATTTCAAGTTCTTGAAAACACTATTCACTCTCTTCTTCCATGAATTATTGGAAGAGATTGTGAAGGAAATGGAAGCTTAGATTCATAGGATATCTATATCTATGTACAAGGAACCTTGAATAATTACCTCACTAATTATCAAACTTGGAACTTGAATTTGGATTTTCTTTTCTTTAAAAAAGAAGAAGGGCCGAGAGCTTCTTTGCTTGGAAATGAAAGTCAACTTGTGTTTTTTGTGTTATGAATTGTTTTTGGCTTGGTTGCTTCCTTTTTGTTTGTTTAATTAAATTGTTACCATGGTAAAAATTGTGTGGCTTATAATCAATCAACAAATCCTTCCCATTTGGTCATGCTTATATCATCCACTTATGTCATCTTCCCACACTTGTCTTCTTCTTGTTGGTGTGATGACATCATCATACATATATTAAACTCTTTGATTAACTCCTAATTACTTGGCTAATGATCGCTGATCTGTTATACGGTTCGCTTAACTTTCGTTCGCGTTTATCGTTCGAGGGATCATATCCGGGATCTTATTACTTGGGTTCCCCTAAACCTTTCTCAATATTTTATATTCCTTTTATGATCCTCTCTTATAATCCTTGAATTTAAATCCTTTTAATCATGTTACCTTATAATCAATTCTTTCGGTATCTGGTGGATTTTCGGGAAAAATGAAAGTGTTCGAATTTGGATTCTGACGATCTTTACATACAGTTGTTTACTTTATGGAATACTAATACGATCTTAGAATTATCATAATAGTACTCCTATATAGTGTGGTCTGATAATTTTCCTTAATCAGCATCATCAGCAAAAGTTACTATTCATTAGGGTTTCAAAAATTCCAAAAATTGGGGTTATTACAGTCTCCCCTCCTTAAAAGGATTCCGTCCCGGAATCAGATAGAAAATGGTTGGGATACTTTTCTTACATTGCACTTTCTAACTCTCAAGTCAATTTTCCCACATTGTGGTTCTACCACCAAACTCTGACTAGTTTGATTACCCTTCTCCAAAGCACTTGTTCCTTTTTGATCTATAACCATTCCTGGTTGCTCCATATAAGTTACGTCTGGTCACATGTCCATGCGCTCATGTGCCCCTATTTGTCTAGCATCCGAATTACACTTCCTTAACATTGATACGTGGAACACGTTATGAGCTTGCTACATGTTCGGGGGGAAGGGCTAGCTCATATGCTAACTTCCTAATACGTCTTAATATATCCAAGGGTCCAACAATTCGTGGGCTTAGCTTTCCTGTCTTTCCGAACCTCATCCATCCTTTCCAAGGGACTACCTATAACAACACTAGGTCCCCTTACTTCCTATACTTCTTATGTCCATCTTGGGCTACTATCAGCCGTCCTCTGATTAGATCTATTATATCCTTGGTCCTTTGGACCACTGCTGGTCCGAGCATCTTGCGCTCTGCAACATCATCCTAACATAAGGGAGATCGACATTGTGTTCCCTCAAGGATCTCATAAGGCGACATCTTGATACTTGACATATGATCTATTATCGTAAGAAAACTCAATCCGCGTTAAGTAATCATTCCAAATTTTTTCAAGTCTATTGCACAGACTCTCATCATAGCTTCTAGCACTATAGCTTTTGCTTCTCAATACTCCTTCTTTTCTTGTTCGTAGTCATTACTATCTTCCGTACATAATAATATACTGGTTACACTTTTGCTCGTTAGTATTCTATAACCTTTTTAATAACCGTGTCAACCTTAGTATCATGAATGCGTTTCCATTCCGAATACCACCATACTTGGTACCACTTCATCTCTATCTGCCTCCATCTTCAAAAGCTTGGTCCTTCGCGTAGAAGTAAAAGAATTTATTGAGAGATCACTATGATCATGAACACTTGTTCTATTGCATAGTTAGTACAGAAGGTGGCCAGCCTTTAGTACTTGACAAGCAATTTAAACAACATGTGGTATCCTACTAGGCTTCTATCACACATATAGATAGTCATTCGGCAATACCTCCCCTTCTGGAAGGGTTGTTCTTCCCAGCTTATACAAAATAAAAAGGAGAGAAAATAACGAATTAAAGAGAATTGTATATGAAAAAAAATACTGCCACAAATATCTGGCTTGGAATCTACCTCTGAACTATAGAGGTTTGTCATAGGAGAACAAAACATATGTGTATATATATCCACATCATGTATTATAACATCGCAATTCACGTTCCTGAATATTTACTATTCCGTCCATCGTCCTATGGACCCATGCTCTCGCTCGAGCTTATAAAAAATCACCGTTGAAACTCTATTCACTCTCTTCTTCCATGAATTATTGGAAGAGATTGTGAAGGAAATGGAAGCTTCGATTTATAGGATATCTATATCTATGTACAAGGAACCTTGAATAATTACCTCACTAATTATCAAACTTGGAACTTGAATTTGGATTTTCTTTTCTTTAAAAAAGAAGAAGGGCCGAGAGCTTCTTTGCTTGGAAATGAAAGTCAACTTGTGTTTTTTGTGTTATGAATTGTTTTTGGCTTGGTTGCTTCCTTTTTGTTTGTTTAATTAAATTGTTACCATGGTAAAAATTGTGTGGCTTATAATCAACCAACAAATCCTTCCCATTTGGTCATGCTTATGTCATCCACTTATGTCATCTTCCCACACTTGTCTTCTTCTTGTTGGTGTGATGACATCATCATACATACATTAACCTCTTTGATTAACTCCTAATTACTTGGCTAATGATCGCTGATCTGTTATACGGTTCGCTTAACTTTCGTTCGCGTTTATCGTTCGAGGGATCATATCCGGGATCTTATTACTTGGGTTCCCCTAAACCTTTCTCAATATTTTATATTCCTTTTATGATCCTCTCTTATAATCCTTGAATTTAAATCATTTTAATCATGTTACCTTATACTCAATTATTTCGGTATCTGGTGGATTTTCGGGAAAAATCAAAGTGTTCGAATTTGGATTCTGACGATCTTTACATACAGTTATTTACTTTATGGAATACTAATACGATCTTAGAATTTCCATAACAGTATTCCTATATAGTGTGGTCTGATAATTTTCCTTAATCAGCATCATCAACAAAAGTTAGTATTCATCAGGGTTTCAAAAATTCCAAAAATTGGGGTTATTACACTGATTCTTCATCCATAGAATCTGAGCACAACAGCTTCCTGCAGTAATATATTCTGCTTCTGTAGTTGATGTGCAAATTGACTTTTGCTTCTTGCTATACCAAGATACTAATCTGCCACCAAGAAATTGGCAGCTTCCAGAAGTGCTTTTCCTATCTATTTTGCATCCTGCAAAATCAGCATCTGAATATCCAATTAGCTTAAAATCTGAATCTCTAGGATACCATAATCCCATATTCATGGTGCCTTTGAGATACTTAAAAATTCTTTTCACAGCTAATAGATGAGGTTCTCTTGGATCAGCTTGGAACCTTGCACATGGTGTTGTAAAAGACATGCATGTACTTTAACAAGACTAAGACAACTTGTCAACCTTAAGTAAGTTGTATTGTTATCTAAATTAGTATTTTGTACTTGTAACACTTAAAGTCTGTAAAAATGCAAAGGAACAGACTAGAGTCTTTTTCCTCAAACAGTATCAAGCCTAAGGATTCTATCTGGAAGAAGATCAAGAAGATCATGCCTCAGAAGAATTTTGAAGAAGCTTGGAGTTGAATAAATCTGTTTTGGAGAAAAATGTTTTAAGTCAAGATCTCTACAAGTCACAGATTTAATGTTATAGAGAAGTCATTCGAGAAATCCCGAATGACTTATTGAGAAGTCATTCAAACTCTAGAGAATACCGACGGATAATCAATATCTACTCGACGGATGAGCAATATCCACTTGACTGATGAGCTATATATCTACTCGATGGATGAACAACATCTACTCGATGGATAAGCAATATCTACTCAACGAATAAGCTATATATCTACTCGATGGATGAGCTATATGTCTAATCAACGGATAAGCAATATCCACCGGGAGTAGAGAAGTCAGGAAAGCTACTCGAGAACTCAAAAAGATATCGACAAATCATTCTTTCACTAGAGAACGTAGAGTTATCGAAAAGTCTATATCCATTCGAGAACTCAGAGATATCTACAAGTCAAGTGAAGTTATGAAGACTAGAGATCTCGATGAGCTGAAAACCTCTACAAGACAAACTCATTATGGAGTACTAGAGATCTCGATAAGCCTTTGTACTTATCAAGATATCAAGTGTTCTAGTGATTCAAACTGGAGATCTCAAAGTAGAGTCTCAAAGTACAGAATTACAGATCAGTTTAATATCCAAGATAAATAATCAACATATAATCCAACAGCTGGATTGACAAGTCCTCAAAAAGCAGCTTGAAGTGTGTGCAAGATCAATGGCAAAGATTAACTGACAAAGGAAGATTAAAGTAAACAGGGATGCTAAAGATATGCTAAGCCAGAAATGGAAGATTTGCTTTTCTATAAATAGAAATGTCAAGTGACAGTTTAGAAAAGCTAATATCATGTTTATTATCCATTGTGCAAACCAGTAGTTTACTGAGCTATAAAGTTAACACTGGTCCTCTAGTTAGAAGTAACAATTTAGATCAAAAAATTTTGTAACACTCTCAAGAAGAAGCTGAGCTCTTTAACTTCGAAGAGCTTAGAAATTTTGTAGCAAAACATCTTAATTTTTAATACAAAAATTGAGTTTTGAAGATCTGTGTTCTTTATTTTGTGCAAGTTCAATTTCTGCATGAACACTTTTCTATGCAAGATTTAATTTACTTTGTTCAACCATTATCTTTCAAGAAAAGCCTAAAATCAGAAAAACACATTCACCCCCACCAACTCTGTGTGATTCATTACCTAACAAGTGGTATCAGAGCAAATCTGAAATAAAACAGATTCAAGATCTTGGAAGAATGAGTACACAGAAAATCAGTAGCATCAAAATTCCTACCTTTGACAAAGCTAACTACACTCTTTGGAAAAAGAAAATGATGTTGTTTATCAGGATGAAAAATCCATTCTACATTCAGATCCCCAAGAATGGACCCTTCATTCCTATGGTAAGGGTTGAGGAATCTACAGATGGAGACATTGTCATACCAGCTCATTATGCCCCAAAAGATCATGCTGAGTATACAGATCCTGAAAAGGAGAAGGTTTCCCTGGATAACAACTTGCAAATGATATTGATTGAGTCACTTGATAATGTGATGTACAACAATATAATCAACTGTGACACTGCCAAGTAGATATGGGAAAAGATTGAGATACTGTGTGAAGGAACTGAGGAGGTTAGATCCAATCAAAGAAGGATACTGATTTCACAGTATGAGGGTTTCATGGCTAAGCCTAAGGAAAGCATTACTGATGTGTTTGAAAGATTCAACAAGCTGATAAATGACTTGCAGCTTCATGACAAATACTATGAAGCTCAAGAACTGAATCTAAAGTTCTTGCTTACTCTCCCTGACCATTTGGAACAAAAAATCTTAGCAATCAGGGAAGGAAGAGACTTGAGCAGAATAACTCGGGAAGTTCTGTATGGGATTCTTAAAACATATGAACTAGAGATGATTCAAAGGCAATCGCTGAGGTCTGGTCAAGGACATGTTGTGGATGGCTCAAGTGCTTTAATTATTAATGAAAGCCACTCATTCAATAATGAACTAAGATACCAAACTTCAGATGCCTTATCAAGTGAGCAGAGAACAAATGATTCACATGAGCAAGTCATATTAGAGTTGGAAAAGGATGAGTTTTACACTCTTGAAGAACTGGATGAGCTAGATCAGTCTATGGCCTATCTAGCTAGAAAATTCTCTAACATTAGAGTAAAGAAGCCAAAGTTCTTCAGGAATAAAGGACAATCCTTCAACAAAGACAATATCTTGAAAGAGAAAGGGAAGTACAATTCTGACAGCAAGAGTGGTTACAAAACTGGATCTGTTGACATATCTAAAATAAGGTGCTTCAATTGTGATGAACTAGGCCACTTTTCTACATAATGCAGGAAACCCAAAAAGGCAAAGAAAGATAAAGCTTATCTTGAACTGGAAGCAAAGTATGAAGCTCTTCTGAAAAAGCAACAGAGCAAAGCTTATATTGCAGAGGGAAAGAGTTGGGATGATTCAGATAATGATGAAGATGATGAAGTTGGAAACTATGCTCTAATGGCCTTGTAGCAAGGTGAATCATCCTCATCAAAATGACAAACACCAATTCTTACCACTATTGATTTAAACATAAATCAATACAAGGAAACTGTTGAAAAGATGAGCACAGAAATGTTTCACATTCAAAAGAGCATGGTTGTTGCTAATGAAGAAGTTAGCATATTAACAAAGATAAATAAGAAGCTCGAGAGTGAGAAGCAAGAAACTGAATTGTTGTTGGTTGAGCTTGAAGCTTTAAAACAAGAAAATGCTTATCTCAAGAACAAGCTCAAGTGTATAAATGAAATTGAAGCAGAGTTAAGGGAGAAGCTAAAAAAGAATGAAGTAAAGATGAAATCTTTCAGGAATGCATCTGAACTGGTTGAACACTATCATGAAAAGAATAGGCCATGTACAAACATTGTTATTGGCCTTGACTATGAAGACATAAGTGACAAAAAGATGATTGTAGGTGACAAAGTGAAAGCCAAGAAGACTGAGAATGCTCCAACCTTTTTGAAAGAGGTTAATGCACCTACATTCAAAGCATGTGTAGTCAACTTCTGTGAAGAAGAATTAATAATCAAGCAAGAAATTTCTTATGTAGATAAAGAAAAGAAAACTGAAGAATCAGTTCAGTCTTTAAAAACTGAAGAGAAGCTCATGAACAAACACAGACCCAAGACTCCTGTTCAAGAAACCAAAGCTGAAGATGCAAGAAAGAAAAAGAGAAATAGAAATGGAAAAATAGGGATAAACAAAAGCAATAATTTTGCTTATGTTGCAAATGCTCCTAGAAAGAAGTGTGAAAAATGTGGCTCTTCAAATCATCTAACTCACCTTTGTAAAAAGGTTGTTAGCAAGACAGTTGAAGGAGCTTGCAAATACAATGAAGCTAATTCTAATGATCCCTATTCATTCTGTGACAATTTTGACTGCATTCCTTGCAATATGAAGGTAATGAAGAGTTGCCATAAACTGAGAGTAGACCATAAAGAATCAAGAAATGAGTCTACATCAGAAGGAAAACATGCACAACAATCACTGAATTCTGTTTCTTCTAAAATTACTCATTCTACTTCTCCCGAAAAAGTTACCAAGAAGAAACTACCCAACACTGCTTGGGTTTCCAAACGCACTTAAGACTCATTGTGTACAGGGCAAGTGAAGAAAGTCATCTGGATCATAGAAAATGGATGTTCCAGGCATATGACTGGTGGTAAAGCCCTGCTATCACAATTTGAGGAGAAAGTTGGCCCATTTGTGACCTTTGGAGACAACAGTAAAGGATTCAAAATGGGATATGGCAAGAATGTATTGAAAATGTTGTCCTTGATTAATGTAGCACTGGTAGCTGATCTTGAAGTGAGTCTTTTCAGAATTAGCATATTGTAGACAATGGTCTCAAATTTTATTCTACAAGGAGAATGCACTGTTATCAGCAAGAAAACTGGTGAAGTTGCTCTTAAGGGATCAAGGAAAGGAAGTTTGTTTGTTGAAGATTTTGACTCAACAAATAAGAATGGTATTTGTTGCTTCTACACCAAGGTATCAGGAGAAAGAAACAAGCTTGCTCAAGTTAAAGTTTGTAAAGTTTGTCAGACTAAGGAAATGAAGAAACTACCCAACAAGAGAATCATGGCACATGGAAGCTCATCTCATACACCTGAGTTTGATTGCACCGCCTCAGGGGGCGAAAGATGATCTTCAGATACTAGAAGGAAGATCAACTTGGGATTATGACATTCCAAGGGAATCAATTTTGGAGCTGTTGGTTTCACAGATACAAATTCTGTCTTTCTAAGACCTGTATCCTGATTTAGCATTAAAATTTCTTGCACCAACAGAAAAAAAACTAGCTAACATTTTTACTAAACCTTTGGATGAAGAAACTTTCACTAGACTTGTAAGTGAAATTGGATTGCTCAATTCTTCATCTTAAGGAAATAAAATCAGCTAATGTTGTGCAGCAGATTAATCTCCAGTAAATCAAAATTAATTTGATTAAATTAGAAATTAACTGAAATATGAATTATAAATATTTCAGAAATCTCTGTATATTTGTCTTTCAAATTCATTTAACTTCGAATTTTTCAAATTTTGAGTAAATTGCTTAGGTGTTAATTTACATCCTTAATATGTAAAAATTAACTCAAGGCAGAATTATAATAACCAAAATATCTAGAGAACTGAGTACTCGATAAGTATAAATTGACTTCTTGACAAGTCATTTTAGGACTTCTCGAGTGAGTCCTCGATAAGTCAACTTACTGACTTCTCGATAGGTTTAAAATGACTTATCGATAAGTCCTTGTAGAGTTCTCTAATGGTGATTCATTCACAGAATTCTCTACAAGTACAATTCTTGACTTATCAATAACTCAGAACTGAGATAATTTAAATTGATAAATTATTTTGGTAAATTACTTTTGGAAAATTTATTCTAATTTTATTTTGAATTTATTCAAATAATAGTTAGAATTATTTCAGTCCTTTTTGGAAAAACTGGGCATTTATCTGACATTTCAATAAGTCATTTTTGAATTCTCTATAAGAGTAATTTAAAATGACTTCTCGATATGTACTTTACTTCTCTAAATGACTTCTCGATAGACAAACTCCAAATGTCTATTTTTGAGTTCTCGACAAGTCATCTTCTTTTATTAAATACCCAGACTTCTCGATACATACTTATACTTACAACTTTCGAGATCTAAAGTCACCTAGCTTTCAATCCATAACCGTTTTCTCTCTCGGTTTTATCCTTTCTCAGAGATCTTTCCTACCCATTCATTCTCATCAATCAACTATGGCTCAAAATGTTGCTAGGGCATCTATCCCAGAGAAAAGAACTAACTATCTTGATTTCACTGATGCAAACCAAGCTCCTGATAGTTTCAAGGGGTTTGTGAAACTATTGTCTGAATCCTATCTTGCAGGTGCTTTGACTACAAATCCAGTACTGTGTCTAGATGTGCTGCATGATTTCTGGACTACAGCTGTAGTGAGGACTTATGTTAACAACAACCCTCTCTCTCTGGTGGTGACATGCACAATTGGAGGCCAACAAATAGAATTCAATGATCAAGATGTGAATAGAGCTTTAAGGCTACCAACTGAGAATCTGGTAGAGGTACCAACTCCTGATGAGCTGATTGAGTTTATGGACTTCATCAATTATGGTGCGAGAATCAACCTATCAAGCTTAAACAGAACCAATCTAAGGAAGGAGTGGTCATTCATCTTTGACTCTTTAGTAAGGGCCTTTACTTTCAGAAAAACTGAATATGACAATATCTCAAGTGTTGTGCAAAAGCTGGTGTATTCAATTGCCCACAACAGACACCTGAATGTTGGTCTACTGATCCTGGAAGACCTTGCAACCAGGCTGGTTATGCCCCTAACAGCTAGAGGTAAGGAAATATTATTTCCTAGATTTATTATGTCCACTTTAAATAATAAAGTAGCTGACATACATCTGTTGAATGGTATAGATAGTACTAAGATAGGCAATTGTAAGCAAGTATCCAAGATAATATTTGGCTCACTTACTACAAAGAATAAGGTCAATGTAAGTCTGAAAATCACTCCATTTATGTTGGAAAGATTTAGGACTTACCCTGATCCTATGCCTGACATGAGATCGAATGCACAATCTCGTACAACTATGATTCCTGAACCTGTGGAAGTACAAACACAGGATCACCAATAGGGATCTTCCCAAGCTGCAACCATTCTTTCACAACCTTTAGAAGCTAGGAAACCAACTACCTCATCTTCTCAAAAAGGTGAGATCAGTAAAAAGAAGAGAAAGGGGATAAACCTAGCTATTTTAAATGAGAGCGGTGAGGAGAAAGCTGAAAGAGTACCACCTCTGGTCAAAAGATCCAAAAGAAGTAAACAAACTAAGCTGACCACTCTATCTTCCTCTACATCCTTCCAACATGATGCAGTTGTAAAAATAACCAGGAGTAAGTCTACACATCATGCACAAGAAGAAATTCAAGTGTATGGTAGGAGAAACAAGGAATGCACTCACTATGAGAGCATGTGGCGCCCTCCAAACCCGGGTCGGAAGTTCGGGGTCCATAACACACAGAATATATAAACCTGTAAATGAAATATTATTTGTAATGACCCTGCTTTATACAACCATGGATTGCAACAGGTTATAGTATGAAAACAAGCCACAACCTTAAGTTTTATTACAACGAACCCAAATCCCAACTAATTTGACTTACAACTGATAATGACATTGTTCT
The DNA here is from genome assembly GCF_009905375.1 of Apium graveolens. Lineage (NCBI taxonomy): Eukaryota > Viridiplantae > Streptophyta > Magnoliopsida > Apiales > Apiaceae > Apium > Apium graveolens. The sequence goes on from NC_133651.1 coordinate 176,018,154, forward strand.
TACCATCTTACTATCTCACTACCATATAAAGCTCCTGCTAGCTTGATCCAACTCAATCTGGAATCCTAGCTCGTACTCTGGACTGAGGAACCTCACTATCAACTATATCCTTTTTAACTGTAGAATACATAAAAAGATTTGCAAGAGTGAGCTAACTAGCTCAGCAAGTCATAATAACGATAACTGAGGTTAAACAATGTTCAAATGGAATGATTCAGAAGAATCAAGTTTCTTGTTAAACAATCATTAGAATTGGATATTCATTTTAAATTTTAAAACCAAGGTTAGGCTGCTGATCAGCCACGCACTAACCCCGAGCAAGGTTCCCTGCTTTCCTCTATATACTGGATCCAAGGCACACATTGGCCTACTACGACCACGAATCTGGTCTGACCACGAATCTGGTCAACATAAAGGAAACTATCCAATTCTAAAATAGTTCAGTATGATAAACAATGTACTTCAATAAAACAAGATCATAATCAATGATGATAAAATACTTGAATATAAGCGTAATGCAATTTATGGGTATCACAAGGGTGTATCAAAGTATGTATAAGAAATGGCCTTCAGCCTGTAGGAGAATCAGGTATTAGATGAGCAAGGATTTTACAAGGTTTAGTTCTTTGATGTCACAAGGTACGGTTGAGTATAAAAGTTTCTGTATGTTCAAACAATTCGGTTCCAGTGTTTGGTATATGAAGAGTATATATTTGTGGAGTAGTATCGTATTTGTACAGTTTAGTATCTGGTAAATCAACAAGGAATGATTCACAAGGAATAAGGCTTACGGCTCGAAGATCAAATGATGTGGCTCAGGTTCAAGGCTGAATGATTCAATGTACTTACAATATAAAACAGAGCTATTTTGAATACTTAACAATATGTCACGAGGGAATTTAGAAATATTTGCATTATATCTCGAAAAAGGTTTAGAAGTACTTGCCTTGCTGGGCTTTAAAACTATTACTGATCGACTCTGAGCCGACTCTGCCGCTCAGGCTTTATTGTCTATCCACTAGATCACCCTGGATTCGACCTCAACACTTAAGTCCTTTGATTGGAACCTTACTGAGCTTTTCGACTGACCACCAAACTATCTTTTGTCCAATGCCAATTCTCGGGCCTTCCGACTAGAACCTACAGAGTCGAAATACCCTAATTTAGACTTCCGATTATGCTTGACATATCCTCACTAACAATCTATCCGTGCATTAACAAAACCCGACTCGTAACACATACATTATTGTAATACAGGCATCAGTTAGGGTTCACGTATTCAAAACTAAGCTTGCTATTCACTTTCGGAAAATACATATACTCATTGTTTCAGAAAACAGGTTGTCAGTTAAATTTTACAAAATAATTTATTTATAATTATATAGTTATATACATTTGACTGATATTCCGATATTTTACAGGATACGTTCCTGAAAATCGGGCAGCATCTTTTTTTTTATCAGACTACCCGTCGAAACATAATCGACGTCAAATCCCAATCATAAACACAAATCAATCAATTTCGCAATTCACAATCACAATTCACAATCCCGTTTATTTACCCAACTTTAGTATAACATAACAAATTGTTCATTCCGGGAAATTAATGTTACGCACTATATATTATTTTAATAATTGTACGAATTAAATATCAAATAGTATTTTATAAATATAGGACTCAGAACAATCATCACGGTCCACCGTGAGCTCATCGAAATTCATTGTTGACGGCGGTAAAATTCGCGAGTACCCGGATAATTTTTTGGCTTCCTTCGCAAATTCTACCGATTAATAAAAGTTTCTGCACGCAATTAAATTTTTATTTCATGGAAGTTAATCAATTAATTTCCTACATAATATCCAAAAATCCCACTTTAGGATACGCGCAATAGTTCAGAAAAGTAATCAAAAAAGCAAAGCAATAGGCCGAAAATCAAGGCCAACCGGAAGTAATACAAGGTACCATCACAGAACAAAGTATCTAATCAACAAAAACCATACCCTCCACTGCGATACACACACACACGTGTGTGTATATATATAGCGGAACCAATAACCAAGCCGACACCAAGGCGGCAGAACTCACCGGACTACCTCCGGCGTGTGTGTATATATATAGTGGAACCAATAACCAAGCCGACACCAAGGCGGCTGAACTCACCGGACTACCTCCGGCAACGGAACCAAGAAACAGAGGCGGGGTCGCCGAAAAAGAGAGTACAGCGGCACCAGAAACATGAAAAAGATAGGAGAAATAGGAAGAAAGAAGGAGAGAGAGACGAGGAGAGAGTTGAGAGAGAGATATAGCAGCCGAGAGAGATGAACAGGGGTGGGGGGTTTTATTATATATATTTTTTTCTACATCCTTCTGTTATTGCCATGTATCATAATAAGTAAAGGAAATGCGTACACGTGTCCCGCTATCTCAGTTTTTCCGACAATTCGTGAATTTTCGAACCAAGTTGCGGGTGAAATAAACCCGAAAAATAATTAACAAAAACGTAAATTTCAAAATTTTAAAACAATTTTTGAAGCATAGTTTATACCCGCTTTTGAATAATTAACGAAACAAGCGAGTGAAATTAATCCCAAAAATTCCCAAAATAATTTTAAAATTCTCGGAATATTCCAAGCTTAAATAAATATGAGTTTTATAATTTTTGAAGAATTCTGGAATTATATACAGATTTTACAAATAAATACAATCAGAAAATCTTACAGGGGTAAATAATTGATGAAATATTGATTTCTAAATTTTATAAAATCCCAAAAATAATTATTGTAATTATAAAACCATTAAAACAATTATAGAGACAATCCAAATATTTATACAAATAAATTTGCATTAAATTTACTTTTAGAAGTGGAAACAGTGCAATGCAATTCCATAATTAATTACGGGGACAACCCGGTACACCATAAATCATACCTACATAATAATAAAATAAAACCGCGCTGACAAAAACTATACACATACTTTATTTATTTAATACTTCCACAATTACATATTTAAATAATTCAAAAAATACACGAGTCGTTATAATCCCCCCCTAAAAAGATTTCGTCCTCAGAATCTGATCTAACTAAACAAGTGAGGATATTTGTCAAACATATCTGACTCTAATTCCCATGTAGACTCTTCTAGTCGAGGATTTCAAATGTACTTATTCTTCTAGTAGATATACCATCATTTCCTAGGACTCGCCTTTAACGATTAAGAATTTGTATAGATCACTCTATGCAGAACAAACTTGGACAAGAGCCCATTGGCTCCTAATCAATCACTTAATTCAAATCAGATACTTATCGCTTTAACATTGACAGGAAAAACACATTATATGTATATACTGTTGTGACGGTAACATCAACTCATGAACAACTTTATCTATATTTATCAATACCCCGAATGGTTCACTAAATTTAGGACTCAACTTGTCCCTTCTATTCAGACTTATCTAATCTCTTTCAAGATGAAACTTTTACTAACACTATTGGTCCCATTGCTATATTCATACTCTCTCTCGATACAAATCCGCCTTCTTTCTTTGTCTATTTCGAGCTGCTTCAAGCAATATCACTATGCCCTTTGGTGTACTGAATTAACTTAGGATTTGACAACTTTCTTTCTCCCACTTTACCTCAATAAAGTGGGGACCTACACTTGCGTGGCATTCTAAAGCTGACATCGATGATAATGATCATCCCAATTTTTCCTTAAAACTCAACCTCTCAACATATCTTATATTTCCTGAATCGCTTCCTCACGTTGACCCTTTGTTGAAGGATGATAGGCGGTACTCATTTTCGACTTAGTTTCCAAACATTTAAACATCTCCTATTCGTTTCTATTAGTTAAGGTTGAAAAGTAATCTCATATATTCACTTATTATCACCTTTAGGTATTTGAACTTCATATTTGTAATAACCCCAAAAATTTTGGACTTTTTGTAACCCTTAGGAATAGTGATTTTGCTGATTATGCTGAATGAGAAAACTTTTCATGCCACACTATGTAGGGGTTCTTTTATTGATATTCTGAGATCTTATTAGTACTCTATATGGTATATAAGTGTATGTAAAGATCGTCAGAATCCAAATTCGAACACTTTGATTTTTCCCGAAAATCCACCAGACACCGAAAGAATTGAGTATAAGGTAACAGGATAAAAAGGATTTAAATTCAAGGATTATAAGAGAGGATCATAAAAGGAATATGATGTATTGAGAAAGGTTAAGGAAACCCAAGTAATAAGATCCCGGGTATGATCCCTCAAAAGATAAACGAGAACGAAAGTTAAGCCAACCGTATAACAGATCAACGGTCATTAGCCAAGTAATTAAGAGCTAATCAAAGAGGTTAGTGATGATGATGTCACCACACCAACAAGAAGATGACAAGTGTGGGAAGATGACATAGGAGGATGACATAAGCATGACCAAAGGGAAGGTATTGTTGGTTGATTTCAAGCCACACAAATTTTACCATGGTTAAAAGGTAATTAACAAAACAAAAGGATATCAACCAAGCCTTTTATGCACAAAGATCAATAAAACAAAGCAAGCTTCTCCCCCCCCCCTTTTCATCTTCTTCATTTCGAATTTTTCACCAAAATGGTGAATTAGAAATTCAAAACACAAGCTATAATCCATGGAAAATTATAAGGTTTGTTTCTTTGGATCCTATATTTCATAACTAAGAAGAGCAAGTAGTTTGAGTGCTTGAATCAAGGTTTTCTATATCAAACAAATCATTTTAGTTTAGGGTGAATAGTAACTTTCAAGAACAATTTTTTGATTCTTGGTTTTATTTGCAAGGTCAAGGTAGCTTAAGCATATATTAAGGCTTCCATGGACATTCCAAGGATCTTTCATTGATTAAAAGCTTCAAGGAAGGTATAACTCTTCATGATCTTAGTATTAAGATTGTTTGATATAAATGATTGTGATGATGGAATGATAGATTAAGTGTAGTAGTTGTTTTGTCATGTTGAGATCTTAGTTGTTAAGTGCTTTTGTTGATTTTGGGAGTTAAGAGTAGCACTAGTTATTCTTGATGGTTCATGGTATGATTTGGGCTTTATTTAAATGGTTTAAAGTGGTGGATGAGTGATATTGTCATATGGTTGTATTGGGATTGATTGATGGTGGTTTGGTGTTGAATGGATTTGATAAAATTTTGGGAATCGCTAAGTTATAGCCGTCGTAATGCCCAATTTTCCTTAGACTGTTTTTGTTCCTAACTTCAGGACCCGTGAAATCACTGTTAGGTTTTTACCATTGCCATGTTTAGATATTTCATGTTACGAGCTTCGTTTTGATATGTGGTACGCTTGAATCCGATGTACGGTTTAGGAGAAACGACCGTTTTAAGTAACGGCGTTTCGCGACCGAACCATTACCCCTCGCCTTACGTTGAAACCTTGGTTAAGGACTTAAATGACTAACTGGGGTATGAAACAATTATGTAAAGTGGATTAGGCAGTTGGTAAGGTACTCGCGAAAGAATCGCCTTAAAACCCTTAATGGTTAATTTATTAAAAATGGTGGAGCCGAGGGTACTCGAGCGACTTAAGTAAATCGTTAAGCGCGAAAGCGAACGTTAGGACTCTAAATGGTTAAAGTCTAGTTTCTTAAGCGACCGGGGTTTAATTCCGATTTATGTTGTTGTTCATAGGTTATCGGACCCACTCTAAGCTTAAGTCTATCCGGGAGCACTCAGGCAAGTTTTCTACCCGTATAACTGTTGTTCTGATGTATATGTGTATATGCATGATCTTGTGATAAATGCATATTTCTTATTAGCAAATTCTTGCGATATATTGTAGCATGTGATATGGTATATATGCATGCATGTTCCGTATTCTTGATTTATATATCTGTTGGTTCAAATGCTTATTAGTTGCATAATACCTATGCTAGAGATAAGCAGTAGTTGTGTATACCCTTAGTATAGGGGACTCAAAGGTGAACATTTTCTAAAACCGGGAGTCGATGTTCCCGAGTATATTATATATATATATTTAAATATATATATATATATATATTGTTATAGTTTTCAAAACTATTAATCGAATAAGGTTTATTCGATAACTTTAATTTTATTTAATGAATATTATTTCGAATATTCATTCGAGGACTTATGACTCCTTTTATTTTATTAATTGAATATTATTTCGAATATTCATTCGAGGGCTTATGACTCAGTTTATTTTATTATTTGAATATTATTTGAATATTCATTCGAGGGCTTATGACTCAGTTTATATTATTTAATGAATATTATTTGAATATTCATTTGAGGATCTATGACTCCGATTATTTACTGAAATATATTCTTTATTTTATTAAAGAATGAGGTGTCGATAATCAAACTTATTTTTGATTATTCAAATAAAGATAGTACTTTCGTATAAGTATATCTTTGGTTATCTAATATCCATTTCAAGTATGAGTTTTAAAACTTCTACTTCGAATATATTTATAAGGATTATCTTTATGAGAATATTATTTAAATAATAATATTCAGATATTTCTAATATATCGGGACTGATTTATTTTAATAAATCAGCAGTACTCCAAACATTCTTAAAAATGTTTTCGAGTCTTCAAAATGATTTTTAAAGTTAGAGTGGACCCCAAAACTCATTTTTATATTTAAGATCTTCCTTTCAAAGGGGATTTAAATACTCGCTCAAAACCTGGGGGATCCAGCTTTGTGGTGTACTTTACATTCGCAACGTGGTTGCTGTTTTGAGAAAACAAATGAATTGATTACTTACCCAACGTTCGGGAAGTAAGCCCATCTAATTGAGTCGGCATAAGCGACAGGCCGGGGTACGGTCTATCAAAGTGTAAGTGGCTGGGTGGCAGTCCATCAACGCGTAAGAGGCCGGGTGGCGGTCCAGCACAAGGTCCTAATGAGGCCAGGGTGATGACCGGTGGGGGATTCATCCATCTACTAGTAGAAAAGGTTATTTATTGGTATCTTTGCCTGATCAGCAAGATATCGGGTTTATGCCAAAATTCTTTCCTTTCCAAATTTATTGGATATTGCAACTCTGTTCATACTTTATATGACAGAGGTTTTCAGGAAATGTATGGGAGATATATATATATGAATATATTTATATATCGGGACTTAATGAAGCATCTCGTAACTTCATTATTTATAATGATATTTCAAGGATTGAATCTATTCAAGTCTTATCTTGTAGTCTCATCTGGGTGATGAACTTTTGAAACTGATTATAACTTGAACGGTGGTAGTTCAAGTAGTATTCGGATATAAGTATATTGGAGTATCTTGTAACTTCATCTTTTAAACTTATATCTAGTAAATGATTCTCTTGTGCATGTCAAAGATTTTCGGAAAAACGTTGAGACAAGGTTAGATATATGAGATCACCTTGCAACGATATTTTTATACAGATATAAACTGGAACTCTGTGTATATTATACATGTTAGAGGATTTCAAAGATTGTGAAAAGTATATATATATATACTGAATATTTTGCGACTTCATCGCATTAAGATATCAAACTTGGTTCATTTCTTTTGACCAAGACTTTCAAGAGTACTATGAGAAAGCTCATATATTGTAAATCATTATACATATTATTTTGGTGGGCTTGCTGCTCACCCTTGCTTTCTTCTTTCATCACACAACAACAGATAGAAAAGATGAACAGGACCAAGCTCCCAATTCTCGAGCGGATAGGAAATGTTCCGCAGTTTCCTATAGGCATTGATGTCGCTGTAGCTGAGGTAGGAACTACCAATAGGCTAGGCTTAAACTTTTGATGTACCAGATTTATGTATATTTATGAATTGTAATAATGGCAAAGAAATGTAAATCTATTCAGAAACCCTTTTAAGGTGTAATGGCATATAATTTTGGAATAAAATGACTCGCGTTATTTTTGGATATTCATCTCTGAGACTATAACTTGTGGTGTGTGTGTTTATTATGGGGTCACTGTACAGAGTAGTTGATTGTTTATTAAGATTGGGTGTTATTAAGGGAAATGGAACTTGTGACAACCCGGATCCCCGACCCCAGATTTGGGGGTGTTACAGAAATGGTATCAGAGCTTAGCGTTATAAACCTCAGAGATGATGTGACGTTAAGATAATAAGTTCACAAAGATAATAAGAACTCTTGCCAAGTTCATAGTCGGGCTACCTAACGTAGCACCGACATTTAAAACCCTTATGGGAACCCTTATAAATGTAGCGATAGAAGCGTAGTTCGTTATCGTATATGGTAGCGGGACTCCGAACCCTAAGGTTGAGGAGTAACAGCGCGATGATGTTTTATTACTAATTGGAGATCGGATTATGGATCCGATAGAGCGTCCTAACGCAGGACCGGATGATGTTGATATTGAGGATGTAGCGGTTGAGGATGTTGTCCTAGAAGGGATTGTTGCTGAGGAGGATCCCGTGAAGGATCCTGACAAGAATGAATAAAGGACCACTGAGGAATTGATGACCGTGGTTAGGGCAACTCCCAGAGGTAGGATTGGCCGGTCACTACCAGAGGTTCGTTCAAGTTTGTAAAGATAGTAGCCCCTTTAACGCGGCTTACTCGTAAGGCTGAGAAGTTTGAATGGACAGAGAAACGCGAGAATAGCTTTCAAGAACTGAAGCAAAGATTGGTGATGGCCCCTATGTTGGCATTACCGGATGGAAAAAGGAGATTTTGTGATTTGTATTGACGCTTCGCATAAGGAATTAGGGTGCTTCTTATACAACACAGCAAGGTAATCACGTACGCGTCAAGAAAATTAAGGGAATATAAAATTTGATATCCCCACCAATGAGCTTGGGCTCATGGCAATAGTTTTGCCCTAAAGATTGGAGGCACTACTTGTATGGAGAGAAGTGCGAGAATTACCTAAGCCATAAGTGCTCTAGTACATTTTCACGTAGAAAGAGCTCAACATACGCCAGAGGAGGCGGTTAGAGCTAATCAAGAATTATGATTGGGAGATTCTTTATCATTCGGGGAAAGCCAATGTGGTGGCTGATGCCCTTAGTAAAAAGGAGAGACTCAAGATTATAATGTCTTTGGGAGAGTTATAAGAGATTTTGAGAAAATGGAAATAGAAGTGAAGGTAACCGGAGCCGGTACCGAAAAGCTGTTTGAGATTACAATACAACCCGAATTATTGGAAAAGAACATATTGTGCCAGAAAAAGTGATGAATGAAGGCAGAAAGCCAACAAATAGATATGAGATTAATATCGAGAAAGATGATAAGGGAATAATGAGGCATTCCTACAGAATTTGGGTTCCAAATGTTCAAGAACTTAAAGATGAGATCTTAGATGAAAGCTAGTTTGAGGAATAAGATTTAGAGCAAACCCTGAACGTGATAGTCAGGGAGGTCGCCATCAAGATAGAAGGAGCCCATAACATAATGGAGTGGAAAATGAGGATTTTAACGTATAAGATAACCCCAAGTATGGGAGAAGGATGAAACATTTCATACTAAGGAAACAGAAAGTCGAGTAAGGAAAGGAGACCCGAAACGGTACTCCTATATGATAATTCATGGACCTGTCTAAAAAAAAAACTTAGACTATTATCCCCAACCACCACCCTGAGGAAACAATGCGGTGAGAAATTCTTTCAGGTTCTTTAAGTCGCTAAGCTCTCAGAGTTCCAAGGAACAAGCTGACCCAGTCGAGGCAAGAGCCTAGCTAAAGGAAATATAGGAATCATTTGAGATTCTAAATGATTGATGAATCACAAAAGAGTGTTTTTGTCACTTACCCTCCTAAGAGAGAGACCACCCGCTGGTGAAAGTCCAAGGAAGGCACGGAGCCAGAGGTTACAATAAACTGATTAAAGTTCAATCAATTGTTTTCAGGAAAGTACTTCCCAAGGTTATGGAGATAGTGTAAAAGCTTTAGAGCCAGAACAAAGGCGGACGAGTATGATGAATTATGAATCTAAGTTGTAAAAGTTGTCAAGATTCGTTCTGAGGACACGAATCCAGAATGACGGGATATTTGAAATCAATGCTTATGTTGTGTTGGTTCATGAAATAATTATAAGAGAAAGGAAAATAAAAAGAAACTGAAGTGGAAAGGAATATTAAGGCAATAGAGTTTGAGGAATGATAAGGGAGTTGGGTATGAGGAAACCCTAAAGAATCATAGTAATAGAAATAGAAAAGTATGTAATCGTCAGGATGAGGGTGATTCACCATGAGTTAAAATTGATGGTTGAAGGCATAAGAGATACATATATTTTATCCCCTATAAGTTGGGAGGATTCGAGGAAACCTTGAGATAGTTCGAAGGATAAATAATGAGACGCGGATAGACTAAGGAGACAAGGAAGTAAGAAAATTAGGAGAATTGGAGGAAGGAAGTGACCTTCAAGAATGTGAAGTGTAAGACTGGTGGCTCGATACCCAGAAAGGGAGACGCCAGGTATGAAAGATATCCCAACATTGAGGTGACTGTTGAGATAAACAACAAAAGTAAATAAGGAATTATTAAGAAGAGGTTCACGTTGAACACGACCAATAACTTCCAGAACATCCTTGTTATCGTTACCAAATTAGGCAAGAAAAGCGGATAACCGTTGTTATCTTTTGGAGGCCATATTGATTAACCTCATTTTGAATACAGATGTTATTGTGAAATTAGGCATATATTATCGAGGTGGGAATGATTGAATAAGACACCCTTATCAGGGATATATGACTTGATTTATCCATGGAAGGATGCATGTACCTTTTTAAAGGTGGAATTAAGGATAGAACATCGGTAACTTAAAATGAATCCTAGGGGGATGCATAAAGGTTGGCATTTCACCCTTAATAGGGATAGTATGAGTTTTGACAGTATGAATTGGAAAGGATTAAGGTAATAACAACCTTTAAGAATAAGTGGAGAATTTTTTTTCAGAAGTATATAGACAATGATTCTAGTATTAATAAATGGTATCTTGATATTCCCTGTATCTAGGGAATACAGGAGGAACGATTCAAGGATAACCTTAGAGGTTTTACAAGGAGAAAGGTAATATTCAAAATTCTCAAGAATAAAAATGTTGATAAAGGAAATGTGACGTAATTATAACGATGCCAAGTGGGGCACGTGTTAAACCACGAGAAAGTATGGATTGAACCAGTAATGGTCAAAATTTTTCAGGGCAATTAGGACTTAAGATAAAAGATGTTCTAAGTATGATTGAGAGTCAGTCGTGACCGTGATTAACCTCTAAAGACTGAGGCAATAACTTATGGAAAAATGGTGATATTTTTTTTACTCATCAGATTTTAAGGAAAACATCTTCACATAAGCTGTGATTGAAATGAGGTAGAAAATTTATTTGGAGGTGGTTAAAATGACATTGGCTGTAAGGAAATTTTACTATCAGGAAAGGCCAAAGAGGTGGCCGACACTTTAAAGGTAAGAGGATAATTATAGGCGCTTGTGCCAAAGGAATACAGTGATGATGGTTAAAGCTATGAAGGTTGTATTATGGTTTGGAAGATTGATATTCCTTCTGATGACTGTGCAATACCCAACCGTAATAGTAGTTGGTAAAGGTTTAATTCGTGTAATCACCATGAGCGGGCTATCTATATCAGAAGATACTATCTTGAGATAAGCCAGGACCATATTTCAAAAAGGACTAGATGAACCATTGAGTTAAGTCTTCTATTTAGGGCATATGATTAAGAATGGTATTAACCTGCTATCGTTGCTTTGAATGAAACTCTTCTGCAATTTTATCTACTTCATGTCATGAAAGTATGTCAGAGTTTGGAGTGTTCTTCATGAATTATGATTGGTGATTATGTTAACTCCTTAGAAGTATTCTATACGACATGTATGGACTCCGTATGGTTAGATATTGAGATTTCATGGAAAGTGAATGATGACAGTAGGTCAGTGGTGGACCATAGTAATGCAGCAATAATTCTGCGAGTAATGAGCTGATTACAACCGTGAGAGTTGTATTGGAATGGATGTTGAGATTGAGTACCACTAATCGGGTCATGGTAGTGTATAAGTTATCATTGATAGACTAATTAAGTAGAGTATCTACCTATTGAATATTTATTCCCTCTTATGAAAAGAGAGTCGTATTACTATATGAGGAAGGTTACGGTGCAAGCATAGAATTCTAGTAACGATGATGTCTAGAATGAGATCCCAGATTCAATTTTCGATATCGAGGGAGTTTCAAAGGTGATTGTGTATAAGCTCGAGGAAGAGCATGGGTCCATAGAATGATGGACGGAATAGCAAAAATATTTAGGCATGTGAAATACGATGCTATAATACTTGATGTTGAAATAAATACACATATGTTTTGTTCTCCTATATCAAACCTCTATAGTTCAGAGGTAGGTTCCAAGCCAGATATTTTGTGGCAGTATTTTTTTTTCACATATACAATTCTCTTCAATTCGTTCTTTTCTCTTCTTTACATTTCATATAAGCTGAGAAGAACAACCCTTCCAGAAGGGGAGGTATTGCCGAATGACTATCTATCTGTGTGATAGAAGCCTAGTAGGATACCACATGTTGTTTAATTGCTTGTCAAGTACTAAAGGCTGGCCACCTTCTGTACTAACTATGCAATGTAACAAGTATTCATGATCATAGTGATCTCTCAATAAATTCTTTTACTTCTATATGATGGATCAAGCTTTCAAAGGTAGAAGCAGCTAGAAAGGAGTAGTATCAGTGCGGTGGTATTCCGAATCTAACGCGTTCGTGATACTAAGGTTGACGCAATTATTAAAAGGTTATAGAATGCTAACGAGCAAAAGTGTAACCAGTATAGTATTATGTACGGAAGATAGTAATGACTACGAACTGGAAAAGAATGGATATTGAGAAGCAAAAGCTCTAATGCTAAAAGCTATAATGAGAGTCTGGGCAATAGACTTGAAAGAAATTGGAATGATCACTTAACACGGATTGAGTTTTCTTACGACAATAGATCATATGTCATTATCGAGTTGTCGCCTTATGAGATCCTTGAGGGAAGACAATGTCGATCTTCCTTATGTTAGGATGAAGTTGTAGAGCGCAAGATGCTCAGACCCGCAGTAGTCCAAAGGACCAGGGATATAATAGATCTAATCAGAGGATGGCTGGTAGTAACCCAAGATGGACATAAGAGGTATGCTGATTTGACTCGAAAGGACAAAGAGTATGAAATAGGGGACCTAGTAATGTTAAAGGTATCCCTTGGAAAGGATTGATGAGGTTCGGAAAGAAAGGAAAGCTAAGTCCACAAATTGTTGGACCCTTGGAGATATTAAGACATATTGGGAAGTTAGCATATGAGCTAGCCCTACCTCCGAACCTGTAGCAAGTTCATAACGTGTTCCACGTATCAATGTTAAGGAAGTGTAATCCGGATGCCAGACAAATAGGGGCATATGAGCGCATAGGCATGCAACCAAACGTAACCTATATGGAGCAACCAGGAAGGGTTATAGATTGAAAAGGAACAAGTACTTAGGAGAAGTGTTATCAAACTAGTCAGAGTTGGTGGTAAAACCACAATGTGGGAAAATTGACTTGAGAGTTAGAAGGCCCAATGCTAGAAAAGCATCCCCAACTGTTTTCTATCTGATTCCGGGACGAAATCCTTTTAAGGAGGGGAGACTTTAATAACCCCAAAAATTTTGGACTTTTTGTAACCCTTATGAATAGTGATTTTGTTGATTATGCTGAATGAGAAAACTTTTGATGCCACACTATGTAGGGGTTCTTTTATTGATATTCTGAGATCTTATTAGTACTCTATATGGTAAATAAGTGTATGTAAAGATCGTCAGAATCCAAATTCGAACACTTTGATTTTTCCCGAAAATCCACCAGATACCGAAAGAATTGAGTATAAGGTAACATGATAAAAATGATTTAGATTCAAGGATTATAAGAGAGGATCATAAAAGGAATATGATGTATTGAGAAAGGTTAAGGAAACCCAAGTAATAAGATCCCGGGTATGATCCCTCAAACGATAAACGAGAACGAAAGTTAAGGGAACCGTATAACAGATCAGCGGTCATTAGCCAAGTAATTAAGAGCTAATCAAAGAGGTTAGTGATGATGATGTCACCACACCAACAAGAAGATGACAAGTGTGGGAAGATGACATAGGAGGATGACATAAGCATGACCAAAGGGAAGGTATTGTTGGTTGATTTCAAGCCACACAAATTTTACCATGGTTAAAAGGTAATTAACAAAACAAAAGGATATCAACCAAGCCTTTTATGCACAAAGATCAATAAAACAAAGCAAGCTTCTCTCCCCCCCCCTTTTCATCTTCTTCATTTCGAATTTTTCACCAAAATGGTGAATTAGAAATTCAAAACACAAGCTATACTCCATGGAAAATTATAAGGTTTGTTTCTTTGGATCCTATATTTCATAACTTAGAAGAGCAAGTAGTTTGAGAGCTTGAATCAAAGGTTTTCTATCTCAAACAAATCATTTTAGTTTAGGGTGAATAGTAACTTTCAAGAACAAATTTTTGATTCTTGGTTTTATTTGCAAGGTCAAGGTAGCTTAAGCATATATTAAGGCTTCCATGGACATTTCAAGGATCTTTCATTGATTAAAAGCTTCAAGGAAGGTATAACTCTTCATGATCTTAGTATTAAGATTGTTTGATATAAATGATTATGATGATGGAATGATAGATTAAGTGTAGTAGTTGTTTTGTCATGTTGAGATCTTAGTTGTTAAGTGCTTTTGTTGATTTCGGGAGTTAAGAGTAGCACTAGTTGTTCTTGATGGTTCATGGTATGATTTGGGCTTTGTTTAAATGGTTTAAAGTGGTGGATGAGTGATATTGTCATATGGTTGTATTGGGATTGATTGATGGTGGTTTGGTGTTGAATGAATTTGATAAAATTTTGGGAATCGCTAAGTTATAGCCGTCATAATGCCCAATTTTCCTTAGACTGTTTTTGTTCCTAACTTCAGGACCCGTAAAATCACTGTTAGGTTTTGACCATTTCCATGTTTAGATAGTTCATGTTACGAGCTTCGTTTTAATATGTGGTACGCTTGAATCCGATGTACGGTTTAGGAGAAACGACCGTTTTAAGTAACGGCATTTCGCGACCGAACCATTACCCCTCGCCTTACATTGAAACCTTGGTTAAGGACTTAAATGACTAATTGGGGTATGAAACAATTATGTAAAGTGGATTAGGCAGTTGGTAAGGTACTCGCGAAAGAATCGCCTTAAAACCCTTAATGGTTAATTTATTAAAAATGGTGGAGCCGAGGGTACTCGAGCGACTTAAGTAAATCGTTAAGCGCGAAAGCAAACGTTAGGACTCTAAATGGTTAAAGTCTAGTTTCTTAAGAGACCGGGGTTTAATTCCGATTTATGTTGTTGTTCATAGGTTATCGGACCCACTCTAAGCTTAAGTCTATCTGGGAGCACTCAGGCAAGTTTTCTACCCGTATAACTGTTGTTGTGATGTATATGTGTATATGCATGATCTTGTGATAAATGCATATTTCTTATTAGCAAATTCTTGCGATATATTGTAGCATGTGATATGGTATATATGCATGCCTGTTCCGTATTTTTGATTTATATATCTGTTGGTTCAAATGCTTATTAGTTGCATAATACCTATGCTAGAGATAAGCAATAGTTGTGTATACCCTTAGTATAGGGGACCCAAAGGTGAACATTTTCTAAAACCGGGAGTCGATGTTCCCGAGTATATTATATATATATATATATATTTAAATATATATATATATATATTGTTATAGTTTTCAAAACTATTAATCGAATAAGGTTTATTCGATAACTTTTATTTTATTTAATGAATATTATTTCGAATATTCATTCGAGAACTTATGACTCCTTTTATTTTATTAATTGAATATTATTTCGAATATTCATTCGAGGGCTTATGACTCAGTTTATTTTATTATTTGACTATTATTTGAATATTCATTCGAGGGCTTATGACTCAGTTTATATTATTTAATGAATATTATTTGAATATTCATTTGAGGATCTATGACTTCGATTATTTACTGAAATATATTCTTTATTTTATTAAATAATGAGGTGTCGATAATCAAACTTATTTTTTATTATTCAAATAAAGATAGTACTTTCGTATAAGTATATCTTTGGTTATTTAATATCCAATTCAAGTATGAGTTTTAAAACTTCTACTTCGAATATTTTAATAAGGATTATCATTATGAGAATATTATTTAAATAATAATATTCAGATATTTCTAATATATCGGGACTGATTTATTTTAATAAATCAGCAGTACTCCAAATATTCTTAAAAATGTTTTCGAGTCTTCAAAATGATTTTTAAAGTTAGAGTGGACCCCAAAACTCATTTTTATATTTAAGATCTTCCTTTCAAAGGGGATTTAAATACTCGCTCAAAACCTGGGGATCCAGCTCTGTGGTGTATTTTACATTCGCAACGTGGTTGCTGTTTTGAGAAAACAAATGAATTGATTACTTACCCAACGTTCGGGAAGTAAGCCCATCTAATTGAGTCGGCATAAGCGACAGACCGGGGTACGGTCTATCAAAGTGTAAGTGGCTGGGTGGCAGTCCATCAACGCGTAAGAGGCCGGGTGGCGGTCCAGCACAAGGTCCTAATGAGGCCAGGGTGATGACCGGTGGGAGATTCATCCATCTACTAGTAGAAAAGGTTACTTATTGGTATCTTTGCCTGATCATCAAGATATCGGGTTTATGCCAAAATTCTTTCCTTTCCAAATTTATTGGATATTGCAACTCTGTTCATACTTTACATGACAGAGGTTTTCAGGAAATGTATGGGAGATATATATGAATATATTTATATATCGGGACTTAATGAAGCATCTCGTAACTTCATTATTTATAATGATATTTCAAGGATTGAATCTATTCAAGTCTTATCTTGTAGTCTCATCTGTGTGATGAACTTTTGAAACTGATTATAACTTGAACGGTGGTAGTTCAAGTAGTATTCGGATATAAGTATGTTGGAGTATCTTGTAACTTCATCTTTTAAACTTATATCTAGTAAATGATTATCTTGTGCATGTCAAAGATTTTCGGAAAAACGTTGAGACAAGGTTAGATATATGAGATCACATTGCAACGATATTTTTATACAGATATAAACTGGAACTCTGTGTATATTATACATGTCAGAGGATTTCAAAGATTGTGAAAAGTATATATGTATATATACTGAATATTTTGCGACTTCATTGCATTAAGATATCAAACTTAGTTCATTTCTTTTGACCAAGACTTTCATGAGTACTATGAGAAGGCTCATATATTGTAAATCATTATACATATTATTTTGGTGGGCTTGCTGCTCACCCTTGCTTTCTTCTTTCATCACACAACAACAGATAGAAAAGATGAACAGGACCAAGTTCCCAATTCGCGAGCGGATAGGAAACGTTCCGCAGTTTCCTATAGGCATTGATGTCGCTGTAGCTGAGGTAGGAACTACCAATAGGCTAGGCTTCAACTTTTGATGTACTAGATTTATGTATATTTATGAATTGTAATAATGGCAAAGAAATGTAAATCTATTCAGAAACCCTTTTAAGGTGTAATGGCATATAATTTTGGAATAAAATGACTCGCGTTATTTTCGGATATTCATCTCTGAGACTATAACTTGTGGTGTGTGTATTTATTGTGGGGTCACAGTACAGAGTAGTTGATTGTTTATTAAGATTGGGTGTTATTAAGGGAAATGGAACTTGTGACAACCCGGATCCCCGACCCCGGATTTGGGGGTGTTACAATATTCCACTCTTTCCAATTCGTTTATTAACTCTTCATGGTCTTACTTACATCCAATCCTTTCTTTCTGCACCAGGCATCTGTTACCATACGGCTTTATTTAGATAGTTGTTAATGGATTAATCAGAATCTTTTGTTAACCCCGATCCAAATTTTATACTTGAAACTCAAATTGATTTCCTTATAATCTTTGGAGGAAAATTCTTTGGGCATTCCACACAGACTTTCTTATTCTTTGAATAGTTGAGGATGTTATTAATAAATACAATTCGCTTATCCGAGTACTCCTTATACACCATGTTCCTTAATTCCTTATAATCAACTGATAAACTTGTCATTTCATATAATATCACCAGAGCTTGAAATGCTCATAACTCATTTTATTCGTAATCTCTGATATGTTCTCAGGTCAGATCTTAATTTAATCCCCGAAACATAACACACTTCTTGAATTAGGTCTCGTAAGTAATCAATTCTTCATAGGGATCACTTATTCTTATTCATTATTTTGTTAAACTCCCGAAAATCAGTACACAATCTCATAATTTCATCCCTTTTCTCTAACATCATCACTGGTACACTTTATGATTCGCTTCTTGTAAAACCACTCCTTGGTCTGCCTTGTCCACTAGGCCTCCGATACTTCACCTGAATTCTTTGACATGTCTAACACTTCCTAATCCATTTTGAAATTTCCTTCTTATACCTGGTTATCACTATTTTTCTTTAAATTTCCGTATATCTTGGCATTTCTTAAATAAATTAAATACTTTATACTGTGAATTTCCTGTAGGATCTCATTTCTAAATTTTTTTTACTTGTAGCATCCAAGTGCTGGAAGAAAACCTGAGAATATCGTGATCGTTCTTCTGAGTGCATAAATTTCCTCTTACTAACTGTTAACATCGTGATCCATTATCTTCTCTTGACATCTCTTTATCTTTTCTTAACAACTCTGACTGAAAGGTCATACTACCCATCCTTGTTTCCTTTGGATTATATATCTGACTTCCAACTCCAACTTCTAAAATTCCATAGGTAATTCTTTTCGGTGCAGTCTCTATGTTTATTTTCTCCTTTTTTCTTATCACTTGCCACTACATTTTCTTTTCCTTGTGAATACATACTTCAAACTCTTATGGTCCGTATAGATCTTACACCTTCCTCCATACATGTAATGTTTCCCAATCTTTCAAAGCGAATATTATTATTACTGCTAATTCCAAATTGTGAGTAGGGTACTTCTGCTCATAAGGTTTTGGTTTTCTGGATGCATATACAATAACTTTATTGTGCTGCATCAACACACATCCTATTCCCTTATGAGAAGTATCACTATAAACTACCAAATCTCCTTGATACTTTCAAAGTGATAAAGCAGGTATTGTAACCATTCTCTCCTTTAACTCCACAAAACTTTCTTCACCCTTCTCCATTTTATATAAACTTCTTGCTTCTCCTGGTTAGCTTCGTCAGAGATATTGTAGCTTTCAAGAATCTTGAACAAATTTCCGATAATAATCGGTCAATAATAAAACTTTTTACTTTTGTTGGTGCTTTCGATCTTTCTTTTTTCATAGTAACTTTAATTTCTGCTGGATCCCCTTTGGTCTCCTCCTCACAGACTATTTATGCTAAGAATTATACTTCCTACCATCAAAACTTTCACCTTGTAAACTTTTCATACAACTTCTTTCTTCTTCAACTTTCCATCTATCATTAAATACTTTGTATGGTCCTCCTTTGACTTTAAGTAACATAAATACAACTTATTCGGATCTTCCTTCAAGGTTCTATTCATCAAGTTTAAATATTATTAGTATATCGGTTAATCCAAATGATAATACTAGAATTTTATAACAACAGTACCTAGTTCTGAAAATTATCTTTGATATATCCATAGGTTTAATCTTGAATTGATAATACCCAAAGCTTAAATCAATCTTATAAAATACTCTGCTTCTTTCATCTGATCAAACAAATCATTAGTTCGAAGTAATGGATACTTGCTCTTGATAGTAAACTTGTTGATCTTTCACTAGTCGACACATAATCTCCTACTTCCATCTTTCTTATTAACAAATAATACCGGTACACCATATGGGGTGCACTAGGTCTAATCGCTCCTTCTTCTAACATCTCTTGCATTTGATTTACTAACTCCTTCATTTTAACTGGCGCCATTTTGTGTGGGGCCTTGGACACTTATTTCATTTCAGATGCTAAGTCAATCAATAACTCAATTTCTCTATCTGGAGGAAATGTTGGTAACTCGTATGGAAACATACCTTGAAACTCATTAATTACTATAAAACCTTCAAATTCTGTTTACTCCCGACTTCTATTCATAATCACCGAAGTGCTTACCTCTTGGTCACCGTAACCTCTTAGCTTAATCATCGTTAACAAATTCTTTACCTTCCTTCATCTTCTGAACCTCATCACATTCTCATTTGGCATCTTCAGAACTATCTTTTCATCACAACGGTCTATCTGGGCATCACGCTTAAATAGTTAGTCCATTCCTTAGAATAATGTCAAATCATCTTATCTTAAATGATATCAATTCTTCAAAACTTATTTCCAGAAATCTCAATTCCACCATTGGCACTCACTTATTTAACAATTACACGATCTTGACTTGCTAGTCCTTTAGTCATAATCTTATCAATTCAACAGGGTAATTCATCTTATCAACAAAACCTTGAGAGATAAACGATCAAGTTGCTCTCACATCTTTCAATACTTTAACGCATAAGGTATCCAAAATAATCATTCACGCCATCACATTCGAATTCTAAATAACATATTTCACAGGAAAATCGCAAACTCTCGTTCTCGAAGACGTATTCCTTATTGGAGTATATTCCCTTGACTCTTAGTGCATCCCTGACCGGCGCTAGTGATTTGCAATCCTCTCCATATGCCCTTGTTTCCTTTCCATGCATGAGAGGTAGATGGAACCTTGCCCGCTTGGTTCATAATATGTTGATTTTTGTTTGAAAAACTCTTGCAAAGAACTACAGTATAACGAAACAACTAGAAGGATTCACAATTTAACAAAATTAGAGTTGAAAAGAAAGAAGAAGTAATGATTTGAATATGAATGAGACAACCACATTGGTACTTAAGATGGTCAGTCTTTCATACCATATGACATACAACACATGATTAGGTGGCGTCCCACCCGACTCTTTGTCATCCCGACAAAGCGTCTCACCATAATACTGCTCATCCCAATCAGAGAGCAAACTTGAGGGAAAGAATTAAATTTAAAAGGAATGCAACATCTTCCTTTTTCTTATCACCATAAAGAATTTTCAGGGAAAGAAGTTCATACATATTTAGGATTCAAAAAGAGAATATACACTGTAATATTGCAGAAAAGAATGATATTATTTGTCACCATCCAAATTTCACCCCTATACCTCTTCTGAGCTGGTTCGATCAATAAATCCCATTTAATTCATTTAATAACTTCAGAAAGTCCGCTGAAATGTCATCGTAATTTAAGCACTAGGATAGATTCTTACTTATTTGTGTCTTTAGCTTCGTACCTGCACATTTAATACTCTAACAATTCTATCATAAGTGCGCTCTTACCGGGTAACTTTAAGTTTTATCTATGCCACTTAAAATGATGATTCTTTTGTTAAGAATGTTCTTCCTTTAGAAAAGTCTGAAAATCTTCCCAATCTTCTTCGGTCATGCCCAAGCTCCTTTTAAATCAATGAATTCTTTAAACTTTAATGGTCTCTGCAACTAGATGAATAGCTTTTTCGTACTCCGGTTCTGTTGTTAATCTCATCAAACAAGATTTACATTCTGCTGTTAGGATTAATCGAAACTGCCTCGTAATAGCGGGTCCATTTGGCCCTCGAAATCAACCATACTTATTTCTGGAACACGTAATTTCTAAGTAATCTGGTCTTATAACAAACAAGAAACTCAAGTAGTGACTTGACAACCAATTTTTAAAACATATTTTATTCAAAAAGGCTCTTAGAAATTTTGTAAGGGAAAATCTTTTTCAAAAACTTGTTTAAAAATTTTGAAAATCGTACATCTGGTTGTCATTACTATATGAGTTGGTTGTGGTCCTTCCTACCTATAACAAGGTACCAAATTAAAGAAACGATCACAAAAAGGTCCATTCACTTCAATCTACCTTCTCTCCTTTATTGGTTCCATTTGTCTTCCTTAACCGACGAAAACTTCAGTTGTTGTTGCATGCTATCTTATTCGTAGTTTCACATCAAAGCTTCCATACCAGTAATACCTCCATCATCATCTTTGCAGTCGTTAAATAGAACAGGCTATCCAATAGTCAACAATTTGACTGATGTCACATCACATGGTTACAATATATATATCCCATCGTCATAACACCATTATCTAACTTCAAGAGAGTTCTACATCCATACTCTTCTCTAATTCTATTTCAAAACTCATCTAATCCCTTCCACAGGCTAATCAGGGGTGTCTAATTCACTAATGGCTTCTTGTAACCTGGTAGCAGTTATCCTCCAGAACATTTAAATCTTCTTTCTAAACTTCTTCTCACCTTTATTTATATCTCAGGTACTCACCATTTACTGTAGCTCTCGAATCCATCCTCATAAGTACTGTTGCTTTATTGGACAAGTTTTAAACTGGGGTATAGAACAGAGTGTAGGTAAACGGAAGAGATACACTCACAGCCGAATGTCCAGTAAAACAAGAATTAACAGATGGAGGTTCTTAAATAGTTAGTCTCATATCAAGAGGTGGTAAAATAGCGTAGAATAGCTTGAAGGGGTGCTGCTTTATAATAGGAGGTAATACAGTTAATACTGGTGGGAGAACAATATGCGAGTCAAATATGGGATAAAATGACGATCCTCAAACGGAAGGCTCCAAACGATCAGATGATACAGGGAAAACAGGATCTGCCATTGCCGTTATCTGGAAATCACATCGCGAGCTAAGAATCTTGAATCTCAACATAAATCATATTGAAAACCTACTATACAGTCGCACTCAACCTCACAACGTCCTATCTTTTTATTTCATATTCCTAATCCTAACCCTCTACCCAATCCCGACAATCTAGGCTTGTTTCAGTGACTTATAACATGTAGCTCTGGTCCCAACCTGTGGCGCCCTCCAAACCCGAGTCGGAAGTTTGGGGTCGACAACACACAAACACGAAATATATAAACCTGTAAATGAAATATTATTTGTAATGACCCTGCTTTATACAACCATGGATCGTAACAGGTTAAAGTATGAAAACAAGCCACAACCTTAACTTTTATAACAACGTACCCAAATCCCAACTAATTTGACTTACAACTAATAATGAAATTATTCTTACAATCTTACTATCTCACTACCATGTAAAGCTCCTGCTAACTCGATCCAACTCAACCTGGAATCATAGCTCGTACTCTGGACTGAGGAACCTCGCTATCAACCATATCCTTTTTAACTTTAGAATACATAAAAGGATTCGCAAGAGTGAGCTAATTAGCTTAACAAGTCATAATAACGATAATTGAGGTTAAACAATTTTCATATGGAATGATTCAGAAGAATCAAGTTTCTTGTTAACAATCATTAGAATTGGATATTCAATTTAAATTTTAAAACCAAGGTTAGGCTGCTGATCAGCCACGCACTAACCCCGAGCAAGGCTCCCAGCTTTGCTCTATATATTGGATCCAAGGCACACATTGGCCTACTACGACCACGAATCTGGTCCACATAAAGAAAACTATCAAATTCTAAAAAAGTTCAGTATGATAAGCAACGTACTTTAATAAAACAAGATCATAATCAATGATGATAAAATACTTGAATATAAGCGTAATGCAATTCATGGGTATCACAAGGGTGTATCAAAGTATGTATAAGAAATGGCCTTCAGCCTGTAGGAGAATCAGGTATTAGATGAGCAAGGATTTTACAAGGTTTAGTTCTTTGATGTCACAAGGTATGGTTGAGTATAAAAGTTTCTGTATGTTCAAACAATTAGGTTCCAGTGTTTGGTATGTGATGGGTATATATTTGTGGAGTAGTATCGTATTTGTGCAGTTTAGTATCTGGTAAATCAACAAGGAATGGTTCACAAAGAATAAGGCTTATGACTCAAAGATCAAATGATGTGGCTCAGGTTCAAGGCCGAATGATTCAAAGTACTTACAATATGAAACAGAGCTATTTTGAATACTTAACAATATGTCACGAGGGAATTTAGAAATATTTGCATTATATCTCGAAAAAGGTTTAGAAGTACTTGCCTTGCAGGGCTTTACAACTATTACTGATCGATTTTGAGCCGACTCTGCCGCTCAGGCTTTATTTTCTATCGACTAGATCACCCTGGATTCCACCTTAACACTTAAGTCCTTTGATTGGAACCTTACTGAGCTTTTTGATTGACCACCAAACTATCTTTTGTCCAATGCCAATTCTCGGGCCTTCCGACTAGAACCTATAGAGTCGAAATACCCTAATTTAGACTTTCGATTATGCTTGACATATCTCACTAATAATCTACCCGTGCGTTAACAAAACCCGACTCGTAACACATACATTATTGTAATACATGCATCAGTTAGGGTTCATGTCTTCAAAACTCAGCTTGATATTCACTTTCTTAAAATACATATACTCATTGTTTGAGAAAACGGGTTGTCAGTTATATTTTACAAAATAATTTATTTATAATTATATAGTTATATACATTTGACTGATATTTCCGATATTTTACAGGATACGTTCCCGAAAATCGGGTAGCGTCTCTTTTGTTTATCGGACTACCCGTCGAAACATAATCGACGTCAAATCCCAATCATAAACACAAATCAATCAATTTCGCAATTCACAATCCTGTTTAATTACCCAACTTTAGTATAACATAACAAATTGTTCATTCCGGGAAATTAATGTTACACACTAAATATTATTTTAATAATTGTACGAATTAAATATCAAATAGTAATTTACTAATATAGGACTCAGAGTAATCATCACGGTCCACCGTCAGCTCATCAAAATTCATTGCTGACGGCGGTAAAATTCGCCAGTACCCGGATAATTTTTGGGCTTCCTTCGTAAATTCTACCGATTAATAAAAATTTCTGCACGCAATTAAAGTTTTATTTCACGGAAGTTAATCAATTAATTTCCTACATAAATCCCACTTTAGGATATGCACAATAGTTCAGAAAAGTAATAAGAAAAGCAAAGTAATAGGCCGAAAAGTAAGGCCAATCGGAAGTAATACAAGGTACCATCACAGAACACAGTATATAATCAACAACAACCATATCCTCCACTGCGATATACACACACACGCGTATGTGTGTATATATATAGAGGAACCAATAACCAAGCCGACACAAAGGCGGCAGAACTCACCGGACTACCGCCGGCAACGGAACCAAGAAACAGAGGCGGGGTCGCCGGAAAAGAGAGTAGAGCGGCGCCAAAAACAAGAAAAATATAGGAGAAATAGGAAGAAAGAAGGGGAGAGAGAGACGAGGAGAGAGTTGAGAGAGAGATATAGCAGCCCAAAGAGATGAACAGGGGTGGGGGGTTTTGTTATATATATATTTTTTCTACTTCCTTCTGTTATTGCCACATATTACAACAAGTAAAGGAAATGCGTACACGTGTCGCGCTATCTCAGTTTTTCCGATAATTCGCGAATTATCGTACCAAGTTGCGGGTAAAATAAACCTGAAAAATTATCAAAATAGTTTTAAAATTTTATAAATATCCTGAAGTTAATAAGAACGTAAATTTCAAAATTTTAAAACAATTTCTGAAGCGTAGTTTATACCCGCTTTTTAATAATTAATGAAACAACGCGTGAGTAAAATTAATCCCAAAAATTCTCAAAATAATTTTAAAATTCTCGGAATATTCCAAACTTGAATAAATATGAGTTACATAATTTTTGAAGAATTATGGAATTAAATACAGATTTTACAAATAAATGCAATCAGAAAATCTTAGAGGGGTAAATAATTGATGAAATATTGATTTCTAAATTTAATAAAATCCCAAAAATAATAATTCTAATTATAAAACCATTAAAACAATTTTAGAGACAATCAACATATTTATACAAATAAATTTGCATTAAATTTACTTTTAAAAGTGCAAACAATGTAATACAATTCCATAATTAATTACGGGGACAACCCGGTACACCATAAATCACATCTACATAATAATAAAATAAAACCGAGCTGACAAAAACTATACACATACTTTATATATTTAATACTTCCATAATTACATATTTAAATAATTCAAATAACACACGAGTCGTTATAGAGCACATCTCTTGAAGCTCCCTCATTTATTCAGGGGGAGCTGCTAACACTCACAATTGAGAAACAATTTCTTCTATCTAATATTTCTTCTATTTCAATTCCACTTGACTCCATTTCTCAAGTGCACCAAAAATCAAGTGACTTAGCTCAAGAAGCTTTGCTCACCACCCAGACACCTCATTTAGATGGTGAGAGGCTACATGCTAGGGTAGACCTTGATGACACCATCACAAACATGGGGGGTTCATCAGTCTTTACTGAAGACCCCATAGATATCTCTAATGCACCTTCATGTGCAAAACAGTTCTCACAGGCTAAAAGGTTTGAGGGTAGTACTCCTGAGGGAGAGCTATCTAAATCCTCTCCAATTCAATTGGAGGTTCCTCATGAAGGAACAACTCCTCTCATAACTCTAGCAGAAATTGCCTCTGCAGTTGAAGCTAGGAGTACAATTGCCCATGATACTGTCATAGGGGAGGCAAGCTTAGCACATTCAAGTGCCAGTCTGTTACAAGACACACAAGAGTTTGAGGCTGGTGTACATGACAGTAACCGAGTCAAATCCCCTCCAATTCAATTGGAGGTTCCCACTACAAGTGAAGGGAAACACACTATCATAACCACAGAAAAATCTATGAGTCAAACTGTGATTTCAGTCACAGGAGTTTCTGATGAACCATCAAGCTCTCAACCTCAACAACCTCACATACTCTCTCAGTGGCTACAAGAATCTGCCTCTCAACCAACTCCTGTAGATGATCTACTAGTAGAGCAGATCTCTGGACTGGCTAACATCTCACATCATCTTTTAACTTCAAACATGAGCAACCAAGATTATCAAGCCATTATGCTTACTTATAATGAAGAAGTTATGGAGCAAAAGGAGAAAATTGTCAATGATGCTGAGCCAGATGGGAATGTGGATGCATGGCTGTCTGAGGACTTTGTCTTGGAGATGAATCAAGTTTTGGCTAGATTTAGAGAAGAGTATGTTACTACTCTAGGCACCAATGCAAAATATTTGAGTCCTGAAGATGTTTATGATGCCATTACAGATGTACACAAAGCTCAGCTCAAAGCATTTCATCTATTTGGTAAGGCTCTTGAAATCAAGCTCACTGGTCATGAAGACAGAATCAGAAAACTGGTTAATGAGAAAATGGACAAGATCATACCATCTCAAGAGCAGATTTCTTCGAAATACAAGCATTTTTCTTAGCAAATGGCTAGGATGGGTCTTGCCTCTATTGAGAAGGAAGTCAAAAATCTCAAACTATCCTTCACGAATCTCCATACAGTGATCCAGCAACAAATTACTCACTCAAATGAGACCAAAGTCCAGCTGGATCAACTTCACCAGAGCAGATATAAGCCTTCAGCATTGCTAATGGAAGGGATCAAACAGGCTGTAGAAGAACACTTTGGCACATCTAGCAGCTCTTATCAGCCTGGATCCACCTCAACAAATCTACAAATTCAGTCTCTACAGGATCAAGTCACAGCATTGCAAGACTCCAACTCCTCTCACTGCACAAGTTCAGGCTTTGACATCTCTTGTCAAGAACCAACAAACAGACATCCAAATTCTGGTGGACTCCCATAAGCATCTTCAAATGCAAAATTCCATAGCTTTAGGAGCCATCATGGGTAAACTCAACATACCACTACCTTCTTTTCCAGAACTAGTAAGACCTCAAATCCCTACTCCCCTTCTCATGCCTGTCAACAAGACTAAGGGGGAGATAGAGGCTAGGTTGGCACAGTCAAGGTCATCTCAACAACAAGTCCCAAATGCTGAAAAGAGTTTAAGTCAAAAATTTGAAATTGGAATGGAGAGACTTTTTGAAGCAATTGAGGGTCCCAGTCTAAGCAGAGAATTTGATAAACTGCTTAAGGAACTCATAGCTTCTCTCAATGACAATTTCTTCACTTACAAGAAAGCATTGGACAGGTCGATAAACTCAATAAGAGTGATCTTGGTAACTAAAGGCAAGTTCAAGGAAAGAAGGATAGTGGTCAACATCAATGACTCAGGGGTAGACATATGTATGCAGGTGTCCCTTAACCGTCTTATCTCTAGGAGGGCATCTGACATTTTGATAAGCAAAGTCAGAATTGTGATTCATGAAGATACTCTATTGCTAACAGAATTGAAGAATACACAAGTAGCTGTTTTCCCAGAAGCTTATCTACAGCCTAGCAAGGGAGTGGCATACATTTGTTCAACTACCAAACATTTCAAATGTTTTCAAGTTCCTAAACAGTGTGTCATGGCAAACAAAAGGCTCATTATGACTCTTGAAACTGAGTTGAAAGTAAAAAGGAACAAAACTGTTGAAGATGAGGAGATGATAAAACTGTTGAGAAGATATATGGATAATGCAGAAGCAAACTATCCCAAAATAAAAATCAACAGAGATGATTTGGATGATGATGAGCAGCAGAAAGATGATCAAAAATCCTTCTGGCTTAAATTCAAGTCAGTCTACTAAGCCATATGGAAGCAGGGGTGGAGAGAAGAAGGATGATGACAAGAAAGATGAAGGCACGAGGAGAAGAGGGGAAAGGAAGAGCAGAAAACCTTATGATGATTCAGGAACTCAAATAACCCTAAATATCCAAACACGACCACCTCAAACCTCATCTCAACTCACAACATTAACTATCTCTAACATCAAATCTTCCCAAACACCTATGCCAAAATTTCTTTATAGACAAACTGCCAACTCCTTCCTAAAAATTCCAATCACCTCAAGCCTCAAAAATCTCAAGAAAATAACAACCCTACCTTTAGCCAAACCTTCACTAAAATTCAATCTAAAATTTATGGGAAGAAAGCCTAAGAATTTCAATCATGTAAAGAAAGTGGAAGTCACTGAAAGGGCCATCTATAATTGCTTTAAGGAATCTGACTTTCTACCTCTAAATTGGTGCATCACAGATGAATAACATTTCTAAAATTCAGCTGAGGAAATTGTCAAAGTCTGGGTTGTATCACTGAAAGAAGTTAGAGTATATTTTAAGGATGGTACATTCACTCTTCTAAACAAAGACTTAATGGATTCTTTGACTCTTGCAGAAATTAAGAGAGTGCTAAGTTTGTTAAAAGGCAAGGACACTGTTACAAGAACTTGGAGATCATCTTTGGCTGAATGGTTGATTGAAAGGGAGGAAACAAAGAAATGAGATAAGGTTGAAGTTGAAGAAAGAAGAAGGAAACATGATGATGAAATAGATATATTTATAAAAAGATCAGAAGAGTTGAAAGCAAAAGGAATGAGTAGAATTTCTAAATATGGTAGATTTCTAAACATCAAAGTTGGTAGATTCTCAAGATTCAGTTTATAGTATCTGGACCAAGGATACCCTAAGGCAGCAAGGCAAAGACTTGTGGAAGCTCTAAGTGGAACACTCATCATAGAAGAACTTGAAATTCTTGATCACTTGAAGGATAAACTTAGAGAAGAAGCAGATGTAAAAACTGTCTTTACCTGATTCCTATAATCTTGGAGCTTGGTGAATCTTATGTTATACAAGTTATAATTCTATCAAGATTTATATTTTAATCTTATCTTCCATCAGTTTTAAACTTGGGGTTAGTCTTGTTAACAACATGAATTTGTGTGAAGCAATCTTCTCACAAATTGGGGGAGATTGTTGTAAAAGACATGCATGTACTTTAGCAAGACTAAGACAACTTGTCAACCCTAATTAAGTTGTATTGTTATCTAAATTTGTATTTTGTACTTGTAACAGTTAAAGTCTGTAAAAATGCAAAGGAGCAGACTGGAGTCTTTTTCCTAAAACAGTATCAAGCCTAAGGATTCTATCTGGAAGAAGATCAAGAAGATCATGCCTCAGAAGAATTTTGAAGAAGCTTGGAGTTGAATAAATCTATTTTGGAGAAAAATGTTCTAAGTCAAGATCTCTACATGTCACAAATTTAATATTATAGAGAAGTCATTCGAGAACTCTATAATGACTTATCGAGAAGTCATTCAAACTCTAGAGAGTACCGACAGATAAGAAATATCTACTCGATGGATGAGCAATATCTACTCGACGGATGAGCTATATATCTACTCGATGGATGAACAACATTTACTCGACGGATGAGCAATATCTACTCGACAGATAAGCTATATATCTACTCGATGGATGAGCTATATGTCTACTCAACGGATAAGCAATATCCACTGGGAGTAGAGAAGTCAGGAAAGCTACTCGAGAACTCAAAAAGATATCGACAAGTCATTCTTTCACTAGAGAACTCAGAGTTATCAATAAGTTTATATCCATTCGAGAACTCAGAGATATCTATAAGTTAAGTGAAGTTATGAAGACTAGAGATCTCGATGAGTTGAAGACCTCTACAAGCCAAACTCATTATGGAGAACTAGAGATCTCGATAAGCCTTTGTACTTATCGAGATATCAAGTGTTCAAATGAATCAAAATGGAGATCTCGAAGTATAGTCTCAAAGTACAGAATTGCAGATCAGTTTAATATCCAAGATAAATAATCAACAAACAATCCAACAGTTGGGTTGACAAGTCTACAAAAAGTAGCTTGAAGTGTGTGCAAGATCAATGGCAACGATTAACTAACAGAGGAAGATTAAAGTAAACACGAGATGCTAAAGATATGCTAAGCTAGAAATGGAAGATTTACTTTTCTACAAATAGAAATGACAAGTGATAGTTTAGAATAGCTAATAGCATGTTTATTATCCACTATGTAAACCAGCAGTTAACTGAGCTATAAAGTTAACACTGGTCCTCTAGTTAGAAGTAACAATTTAGATAAAAAAATTCTTATAACACTCTCGAGAAGAAGCTGAGCTCTTTAACTTCGAAGAGCTTAGAAATTTTGTAGCAAAACATCTTAATTTTTAATACAAAAATTAAGTGAGTTTCGAAGATCTGTGTTCTTTATTTTGTGCAAGTTTAATTTCTGCATGAACACTTTCCTATACAAGATTTAATTTACTTTGTTCAACCATTATCTTTCAAGAAAATCCTAAAATCATAAAAACACATTCACCCCCCCCCCCCCCCGTGTGTGATTCATTACCTAACACAGAGACAGGTAGCATACATGATATGAGGTCTACTAGCAGTCAAATATAGGAGTGAGCCAATCATACCTCTGTACTTAGTTATATCTACTGAAGAACCAGTATTTAAATCTAACTTGGTTGCAGTGGCCATGTGAGTTGATGTAGTTGAGCAGTCTTGCATTCCAATGAACTTTAGAGTACACATGACCTGGATACTTTGGATCAATGAACTCTGGAGAGTGTTCAACATAAACTTTCGCTTCGAATTCTCTATTTAGAAATGCACTCTTTACATCCATCCGGAACACCTTAAACTTCTTTTGAGCAACATAGTCTAGAAAGATTCTAATTGCCTCAAGCCTTACAACTGGAGAAAATGTCTCATCATAATCAATGCCTTCTTGTTGTGAATAGCCCTTTGTAACCAGTCTTGCTTTATTTCTTGTAACAATGCCCTCACTATCAGTTTTGTTTCTGAACGCCAACTTTGTGCCAACTACATATCTGTTCTTTGGTCTTGGCACAAGAGTCCAGACTTTGTTCCTTTCAAATACATTAAGCTTGTCTAGCATTGTTGTAACCCATTTAGCATCTTGCAGAGCTTCTTCAACCTTATTGGGTTCGGTTTGAGATAGAAAATAATGGTAGAGACATTCATTTTGAGTGGCTTTTCTAGTTCTTACACCACGATCAGGGTTTCCAATGATTAAGTCAGGTGTGTGTGACTTAGACCATTTCCTTGCAGATGGAAGTAGACTCCTTGAAGACGAACCTCCCCCTTGATTCATGAATTCTCTGTTATTTCTTTGACTAGTACCACTAATGTTTCCTAATGCTCCCCCTGAGTCAGTGTTCCCATTGTTATCAGCATTTGACTCGTCAGAGTTTGACGAATTTGAGTCTGTTGATCCATCTACTGATATTTCTTGAGTTGAATCACTTGTAGAAGTCTCTGGATTTGAATCATATTGCTCCCCCTCAATATATGCTTCAGTGTTAGAAGAATTTCCATTGTCATATGGATCATCATAGCTTTGAGTGATATCGGGATTTACTGTATCAGGATCAGGATTTAAAAGTTCATCATAAGGTACTTCATTTTCAAATCTCAATTTTTCATGGTCATCTGCATCTTCTAGACCTTTTATCTTCTTGTCATCAAAAGATACATGTATAGATTCCATGACAGTTCTTGTCCTTTGATTATAAACTCTGAAGGCTTTCATAGACAATGGATATCCCATAAAAAATCCTTCATCAGCTTTTAGATCAAACTTGGTCAGCTGCTTTGGATGAGTTTTAAGAACAAAACACTTACAACCAAAAATGTGAAAGTACTTTAAATTTGGATTTTTTCCCTTCACCATCTCAAATGGTGTTTTTCCATACCTGTTGATCAATGTTGCATTTTGTGTAAAGCAAGCAATTTGCACAACCTCAGCCCAGAAGTAGGTAGACAATCTTGCTTCTTCTAGCATGGTTCTTGCAGCTTCTGTGAGAGTCATATTCTTTCTTTCAACAACTCCATTTTGTTGTGAAGTTCCAGGAGCATAAAACTCTTGTTCTATCCCTTTGAGTTTGCAAAACTCTTCCATAGAGCTATTCTTAAATTTAGTTTCATTATCACTTCTGATGATATTCACTTTGTATGTTGATCCTTTTTCCAGCTCCCTTGCATGATCAAGCAGAATGGATGGAGATTCATCCTTGGTGTGCAGAAAATACACCCATGTGTACCTTTTATATTCATCAACAATTACAAGTGCATACCTCTTCTTGGAAATTGACATAACATTTACTGGACCAAAGAGATCAATATGGTTCAAGAATGAAGGATTCAGTTTTACTCTTCAAAGATGTTTGCCTTTGCTTGGCTTTCTAGCATGAGTCACATAAGCCATAAGGAATAAACACTGCATTGGGCAATCTTCTCACATGATATTTTCTCACAAGTTCATTATTATTGTTGAAATTGAGGTGAGAAAATATTTTATGTCGGTTCCAGCTGTCTTCCACCGATGCTTTACTTAGTAGACAAACTTCTGATTCATCAGTGCTTGTGGAGACCCTGGCTTCATATAAACTATCATGTCTTATACCAGTCATTATAATCTTGCCATCAGACTTACTGAAAATTGCACAATGCTCCTCATAGAAATTGGCATGGTAACCTCTGTCACATATTTGACCCACACTGATCAGATTATGTTTGAGTCCTGCAACTAGAGCTATATTTTCAATGATGACATTTCCAACTTTGATTTTGCCATATCCCAAGATATTTTGTAATATCCCATATTTTCAAAATTTATTATTAATATGTTTTAAATATTTTGAGCGAATTTTTATGATTTGGATGAAAAACAACTGTGAATATTTTATTCATTTGATGAGTTCATGTACCAAAATGGTTTAATGTATTGATTGTTAAGTGTTGTATCGATACCTGTTAATTTTCTAAAAATATTTACTTAAACTTATTATTTTTGAAAATTTTATTAAAAGCTAATTATTTTATCAATATCGGTAAATTGAATTTGTTTTACAATTTTAGGAATCTCGTGGAGAGCTTATCCGCGTCAAAAAAATATATCTGGTATTCTATCCGGGTTCACCATGATATCAGGTGAATTATGAAATATTCAAAAACATTGTTGTCGTGTTGTTTTATTTCATGTTAAATTAAATTGTACGTGTTTATTATTATAATAAAAATTTTGGTTAATTGAAAAATAGGTGCTACATGCTTCGTGGATATAAAATTATGTGTATATGGTGATTACATGCCTATGTGTTATGTCTGTGTTTTTCTGTATAGTTGGTTATTTAAAATTATTTTTAAATGAATTATTATCTGAAATTTGAGTTCTCAGTGTCTTTAGATACTTCTATAAAAATGTTGGAATATGATAAAATATTTAAAAATGGTAGTTGGATTTAATTTAAAGAATATATATATATTTAAAAAAAATTATATATTCATTATTGTATTAACCAACAAATATTTTATAAAATATGTATAAAATTATCTATACGGCCAAAAATTATATTAAATTTATGGGGAGAAAGCTAATTTTATCCTCTACAATGCCAGATGAAAAATTTTATTAATTTGTTTTTGAATGTTTATTCGTCCATTATATGTTTTAGAAAACATCATTTTATTTTCTTAAGAAAACAAAAGAGTTTTTAAATCATAAAATTCTTTTGCCTAGCCACTTAAATTGTAATATCCGGGTTATATCGTGTAATTATTTTTATCAATAAATAATTATTATGTGATTATTATGTGAATTTTGGTGAATTATCTGGTAATTGGAATTGATGTTTCAATGTTTATATGTGATAAAATTTGAGTATTCTAAATTTTATATGTCCAAAATAAAGTATAGATAATTTTGGTATTTTTTGGTAAATTTTAGGTTGTTATATGATTTTATAAAGAATTTACGGATTTACTAATTATTTTTCTGAGTAATTATTAACTATTTTATATAATCGGGAATCGTCCAACTTCAACCGTTTTTGCGTTTTTATAGCCTGAAAGTCTTTGGAAAACTCCTTCCTAACCCAATTTGATTATTCTGAACATTTTCCATGTTTTGACTTTTTCGATCTGAAGTATGGTTTGACCTGTACGATAAAACCCGTATTCTCGAGAGACGAGATATTTTGATTAGACTATAACATTATCTTCTCGTAGGGTGTATAATAAGAAGCCCAGTTTTGATAATGATCCAAAACTGGTATCAAACTGGATCATTTTTATAGTTACTTAGCGACTAAGTAATCTAGTTTCGTATCCGATATGATCCAAAGGGTACTAATATTCCATAGTATAAATAGCCTTTTTATTATTTTATTTTATAAAGATAATCATAAACAAGCAGTTAAATTATATAATTTATAGAGAAAAACTCGGATATTCGTCGCATTATTCAAAATCAAACCTAAAAACGAAGGCGTTATCGAAATCGAAACCAAGCGTGTGAGTAACCAAATCGAAGCCTATGAAAAGTACTTTCAAAATCTGCAATCAATTTTCCTGCAGAAATAAAAGGTATTTTTATATATATTTGTTGGGAATATGTTATGAACTTGATGATTACATTAACAAAACACCTTAGTAGATTTAACTTAGTAAAAAATGTAGCACCCGACGGATTATCAATTATAGTCCCGACGGATGATTCAATATAGTCCCGACGGATGAATAATTGATATCCATCGGATGAGTAGCTTATGTAACAATAAGTCATGTAGCACCTTTCTGCAAACATCTTTGTATAGATTCTGTAGTAGCATATAAGTCATGTTGACTTTAATTAGATATACAGAATAGGCTGATTAATTGTAAATATAAGATGTCTTGTAATTCTGCAAAAGTGAAATGAAGTCAAGTGTCAAATAGCTACCTGACAGATGATCAACAAAGCTACCCAACGGATGATCAACAAGGCAACCCGATGGATGACAAGTATGTACCCGACGGATGATCAATTCAAACATCTGTTGACAGTGACAACACAGTCACATGCGTTGGGTGTTCGTAAAAGGAATGTGGAAGCCCGTTTAACAGGTAATGAAGAACAAAGGAGCATTATCATTTACATGCAAGTTAAGAAGATTTTCAAAGATGCTGGAATAGAGTAGTAAAGCAGCATGGAGTTTGACTTGATAGTTTTGTTTTATTATCCTGTCTTATTACCATGTAAACTTGGTGATATATAAACCAAGTGTAGCTAGTGAAACAAATAACTATGCAAACACTTTTAAGAGAAATAGAAAAGGCTGTAACTGTTAAGAATTTCTCTATAGTTTGTTTGTTCACTTGTAAAGCAATTGTGAGACAACTTGTTCTTCACAAAGTTTTAAATAAAAATATATATATATATATATATAGGAAATTTCTATGGAGACCGCTTTTTCATCGGAGACCTTGGAGACCACATATGTTCTGCATTCAAAATACTATAAAATATATTATTTTGTGAAGTATGTTTTACGAGTATCACTAATTCATTAAAATTATTGAAGATCATTTAAGTTTAATAAGTAGAATGTGTATGTTCTGCAAACTGCACAAATGTTCTGCAAACTTAACATGTTTTGCAGAATAAAATATTTTTGTAATGTTTTACATGCAGTACATATACGATATTCAAGATTTTGAATAAAACAAGGATCTTTGTAGAGCATGATTCGCAAAATAATATGTTTTGCAATATTTTTATGCAATATTTAACTTGCAGAACACAAGTGGTCTCCAAGTTCTCAAAAAAAAGTGGTCTCCGTAGAACTTAACCCTATATATATATATATATATATATGGTGGATACTTTCAAATCCACCAGAAAGTTTTAAAAGCTTGTGTTTTTATTACTTTGTGTTTTTGATTCACTTAACTTGTTATTCCGCACCTTGCAAATCAAAACACATATATATACATAGTTTGAGTTAGAACATTTTATAGTTCATGAAAAAGTTTACAAGAATTATATTCAACAGAATTACATTCAACCCCCCCTTCTGTAATTCTTGCTGCATTGTTAGGGACTAAAAATTGGTATCAGAGCAAGCTCTTGAAGCACAAAGAGTTTAAATATCACAACAAACAGCAAGATGAACAAGAAGGATATTGGAGTCAAGATTCCTTTTCTGGACAAAGATAATTACCATCACTGGAAGGTAAAGATGCATCTTCATTTACTTTCTCAAGATGAGGCCTATGTGGATTGCATAGAGAGAGGTCCTCATGTACCAATGAGAGCTGCAACTGGAAATGAGCCATCAGTTCCCAAGCCAAGGCATGAATGGTCAGATCCTAATATTGAACAAGTTAGGAAAGACAAGAAGGCCATGAATATTTTATTCAATGGAGTTGATGGTGACATTTTTGACAACATCATCAATTGCAAGACAGCCAAGGAGGTTTGGGACACCATTCAAATAATTTGTGATGGCACTGAACAAGTTAGAGAAAACAAGATGCAGTTACTAATTCAACAATATGAGCATTTCCACTGTGAAGAAGATGAAACTCTCACTGAAATCTTTAGTAGATTTCAAAAGCTGTTAAATGCTCTGAAGCTGCATGGAAGAGTCTACCAAACCAAAGATTCTAACCTCAAATTCCTGAGATCCCTTCCAAAAGAATGAAAACCAATGACAGTCTCCTTGAGAAATTCACAAGAATACAAGGAGTTTACACTAGAGAGACTGTATAGCATTCTAAAGACTTATGAGCTTGAAATAGAGCAAGATGAAATAATGGAGAAAGGGAGAAAGAAAGGAGGGTCCATTGCACTGGTTGCTGAGTTAGAGAAAGAGAATGAGATGAAGATAGAAGCTGTGGATTCTACTTCAAAGGTCTGTAAAAATAAGGGCAGCGGGATGGTTGCAGAAAATGAAGATTCTTTGAGCCAAGATGATATGGATGATATTGATGAACATCTTGCATTTCTTTCCAGAAGATTTTCCAAGCTCAAGTTCAAGAAGAACTTTGGAGCAGCTAAGCCAAATAGAAACATGGTGGATAAATCTAAATTCAAGTGTTTCAAATGTGGCTTGGCAGGGCACTTTGCCAGTGAGTGTAGAAAGTCAGATTCCAGCAAGAAGAAGTTTGAGCTTGTGGATTATAAACAGAAGTATTTTGAGTTGCTCAAACAAAAGGAAAGAGCTTTTATTACATAAGAAAATAAATGGGTGGTAGATGGTCTGGATGAGGATGAAGATGCCAGCTATGTCAGTCTAGCCCTAATGGCCAAGTTTGATGAAACAGAGACAAGTTCTTCAAGTAATCAAGTAATCACCACTTACCTTGCACATTTATCTAAAGCTGAGTTTAATGATACAATAAATGACATGTCTACAGAATTATATCATTTGCGTGTTACACTTAGGTCCCTTACTAAGGAAAATGCTAAAATCAAAGAAAACAATTTATTTTTAAGTTAGAGGAATAATGTGCTAGAGTCTCAGTTTATTGAACTTGAAAAATTGAGAATAGAATGTAAGATTGCTAAGGAGGAATTAACTGAGTCCTTGAAGAAAGAAGAAATTTTGAAGAAGCAGCTTGTTCGTAAATAGGAGGTGATTAAGGCATGGAAATCATCTAGAGATGTCCATGCTCAAATCACCAAAGTTCAAGGTATTGAGTCCTTCTGTGATACATCCTGGAAAAAGAGTAAAGAGAAGCTGGAATCCAATTTGGTTGAAGGATTGCTAACCGTTATAGACTTGACGAATGATGAGAGTCATCCGTCGGATAATCGAAAAGGTTATCCGTCGAGTGACATAAATCCTCATCCGTCGACTGTGAGCAAACCTGTGAGTCAAGCCAAACTTGCCAAGTTAAATGAAAAATATTCTCCATCAAGCAATTGAATGACAGACTAGAAAAGATTGAGGTTAAAACAGAGGCTAAAAAGAAAAACAATAGAAATGGGAAAGTAGGGATTAACAAACATAACAACTACACACCTGATAAGTATGCTCCAATAAAAATCTGTGTTAAGTTTGGAAGTGTTAATCATTTGTCTGTTAATTGCAAAATTGCCATGCCTACTTCCATGACTATACCACTTTCTTTTCCCAACATGAGTGTTATGCCTTCTATGCCTATACATGTTATGTCTGCACAGAATATGAATGCACAATTTTCTAACATGCCATTTACACCTAATCCTTATTATGCTGCATTTAGTATGCCTCAAATGCCACTTAGCATGCCCTACTGGAATAACATGTTTGCAAATAGCATGCCATTTCCTGTTAATCAAAATGTGCATGATAATTCTGTTTTAATGAATGGGTTAAAAGGTCCAACTCAGATAAGTAAGGATGAATCTGATATCCCCAAGTCAAATGAGATCAAACCTAAGAAATAAAAGAAGAAAGCTAACAAGGCTGGACCCAAGGAAACATGGGTACCAAAATCAACTTGATTTGATTTTAATGTGTGCAGGGAAATAGAAAGAATCTGTGGTACTTGGATAGTGGCTGTTCAAGACACATGACTGGAGATTCTACCCTGCTCACAAAGTTCATTGAAAGAGCTGGCCCAAGTATTACTTTTGGAGGAGGTTGCCTTAGTGGATGGTCTCAAGCACAATTTGTTGAGTATCAGCCAACTTTGTGATAAAGGAAGAATCGATTACTTGTCTTCTCAGTAAAGCAAGTCAAGATGAAAGTTGGCTATGGCACAAGAAGCTATCCCATCTGAACTTCAAGACCATGAATTAGCTTGTAAAGAAAGAACTGGTTAGAGGTATTCCTCAAGTGGAGTTTTCTAAGGATGGACTGTGTGATGCTTGCCAAAAGGGAAAGCAAATCAAAGCATCATTCAGAAAAAAGCTTTATTCAACAATTGAAGAACCTTTGCAACTGCTACACATGGATTTGTTTGGACCAGTCAATGTGTTGTCCATCTCAAGGAAACGATTTTGCCTAGTAATTGTAGATGATTTCTCAAAGTTCTCTTGGGCATATTTCCTAAAGTCTAAAGATGAGGCTAGTGAAATCACCATCAATCACATAAGGCAAGTCAAAATCATCCTGATTTCAAAGTTAGAAGAATCAGGAGTGACAATGGAACTGAGTTCAAGAATTCTGTCATGAGAGCATTTTCTGAAGAGAATGGGATTATGCATGAGTTTTCAGCAGCAAGAACTCCACAACAAAATGGAGTAGTAGAATGAAAGAAGAAATCACTTATTGAAGCTGCAAGGACAATGCTTGAAGAATCAAAGTTACCAGCATACTTTTGGGCTGAAGCTCTAAATACTGCATGCTACACTCAGAATATTTCTTTGGTTAATCAAGCAAAATTCATGACTCCCTACCAATTGTTCAAGAAAAAGAAGCCAACTCTAAATTTTATCCATGTATTTGGCTGCAAATGTTATATCTTGAGAAATCAAACTGATCAAAATGGGAAGTTTGATGCTAAAGCAGATGAAGGAATTTTTGTTGGATATGATATTGGTAAAGCATACAGAGTCTTCAATTTGAGAACCAACATTGTTATGGAATCAATACATGTTGTGTTTGATGATAAAAAGATTGAAGGACTACAAGATGGAGATTACCATGAGAGCCTCAAATTTGACAATGTGGAGATGGTTAGTGATGACAGTGATGATGAAAGTGATCAAGAAACTACAACTAAGGATAGTGTAGAAAAATCTACAACCAATGAAGCTGATAACTCAACATCCATCGAGTTGCAAAATGCTTCATCCATCGATAGACAATCTGTATCATCCATCAGGAGACAATCAGCTTCATCCGTCGGAACTCAAAATACACCATCCGTCGGGTCACCTAAAGAAGCTGAAAGTCAGAATAGATCACTTAGAAAGTTCCTCTTTCTCAAACCATAGATTTACAAACTCAGGGGGAGTTTCTAATAATGAAAACTCAATCACACATCAAGACAATAATGAGGCCTCTTCATCTAGAGCTAATCTACCTCAACAAAGAAAATGGACAAAGGATCACCCCTTTGAGCTCATAATTGGTGATGTATCTTCTAGAGTTCAAACAAGGAGAGCAACTCAAGAAGAATGTCTATATAGCAGTTTCCTATACAAGGAAGAACCAAAGAAGGTAGAAGAAGCTTTGTTGGATCCTGATTGGATTTTAGCTATGCAGGAGGAGCTAAACCAATTTGAAAGGAATAATGTTTGGAAGCTGGTATCCAAGCCTAAAGGAAAGAATCCAATAGACACAAAATGGGTATTTAGAAATAAGATGGATGAAAATGGCATAGTAGTTAGGAACAAAGCTAGATTGGTTGCTAAGGGCTATTGTCAACAAGAAGGAATAGATTTTGATGAAACCTTTGCTCCTGTTTCAAGACTTGAAGCCATCAGAATCTTCTTAGCCTATACAGCTCATGCCAATTTCAAGGTCTATCAAATGGATGTCAAAAGTGCCTTTCTAAATGGAGATTTGGAGGAGGAAGCCTATGTCACTCAGCCTCCTAGTTTTGAAGATCCAAATCTACCTGATCGTGTATTCTATCTTTTGAAAGCACTCTATGGATTGAAGCAAGCACCTAAAGCCTGGTATGACACTTTGTCAAAGTTTCTTTTAGAGAATCACTTCACTAGAGGTACTGTAGACAAAACTTTATTCTTTAGAAATGTTAATGGCTCTAGTATACTTGTTCAAATATATTTAGATGATATTATATTTGGCTCTACAGATGAAAAAGTTTACAAGAAGTTTGCCAAATTGATGCAAAGTTTGAAATGAGCATGATAGGAGAACTAACTTACTTTCTTGATTTACAAGTTAAGCAAGTTAGTGATGGAATATTTATTAGTCAAACTAAATATATTCATGATCTTTTAAAAAAGTTTGATCTAATGGATTGCACATCTGCAAAAACTCCCATGGCCACTGCAACTAAACTTGAATTAAACACTACTGAAAAGTTTGTGGATATTTCAAGTTATAGAGGCATGGTTGGCTCACTTCTATACTTAACAGCTAGTAGGCCAGATATAATGTTTGCTACATGTCTTTGTGCTAGATTTCAGGCTGATCCTAGAGAATCTCATTTAATTGCTATTAAGAGAATTTTCAGATATCTCAAAGGTACACTAAAACTTGGCATTTGGTACCCTAGAGATTCTGGTTTTGATCTAACTGGTTATTCAGATGCAGATTATGCAGGTTGTAGAATTGATAGAAAAAGTACAATAGGAACCTGTCAATTTCTAGGAAACAAGCTTGTGTCCTGGTTCAGTAAAAAGCAAAATTCAGTTTCTACTTCTATAGCAGAGGCTGAATATATTGCTGCTGGCAGTTGCTGTGCACAGATTTTATGGATGAAAAACCAATTGTTAGACTATGGTCTACAAGTGGAAAGAATTCCTATTTTCTGTGATAACACAAGTGCAATTGCCATCACTGAGAATCCAGTACAGCATTCAAGAACAAAGCACATAGACATCAAGTACCACTTCATAAGGGAACATGTAATGAATGGTACTGTGGAACTACATTTTGTTCCAAGTGAAAAACAACTTGTAGATATATTTACCAAGCCACTGGATAAATCCACATTTTCAAGGTTGGTAAGTGAGTTAGGTATGCTTAATTACTCTTGAATCTTTTTAGATATTTTGCAAGTTGTAAAGCAGCCATAAATTTAATTGATTTTTTAGTCCTTGATTTTTTGCAAGTTGCAAGTCAAAATTTACATCCCAACGGTTGATCATTATCCATCCAGTTCGATCATCCGTCGGAATACAAATTTTTAATATATTTTTTCTGGAATTTTTATAACTCGACGGATAACTGTTTATCCTCATCCGTCGAATTGTCTAAATCCTAGCCGTTAATTTTCCGAATATTATCCATCGAGTATACTTACAGTTTGTAAGCATAACACGACGGATAATTGATGGAATTTTTATAGTTTATTTTATTTTAACGGCTATTTTGGGCAATTTTTATTGGTCACTTTATTTTACTTTATTATTTTTGACAGTTATTTTTTTTGGGTATAAAAGCAGAATTTATTTTCATTTCTTTTCTTTTATCATTCTCAATTCATCTGCTCTAACTTCTTTCTTTCTCAAAAGCAATTACCCTCTCTCTCTGTAATTTTTACTCTCCATGTCTCAAACTGGCTTTATCTATGAGAAGAACATTTTCACGGGTCTTGTGAACAAGGGGATTCAGCAGTCTGGCAACTACCACAAAATAATGGATTTTGTTCAAGGCTGTAAGCTTAAATATGCCATGCTAGAGTCTCCCACTATCTACTGTGAGGTTGTGGAGGAAATATGGACGACTGCAGTGTACAACTCAACTGACAAGACCATCACTTTCAATATTAAAGGTAAGGAATTATGTGTTAATAGTGACATTGTTAAAACATGCTTTAGGATTCCTGATAATACTGT
This sequence comes from Apium graveolens, assembly GCF_009905375.1. Lineage (NCBI taxonomy): Eukaryota > Viridiplantae > Streptophyta > Magnoliopsida > Apiales > Apiaceae > Apium > Apium graveolens. The sequence goes on from NC_133651.1 coordinate 176,061,273, forward strand.
CTCTACTCCACACATAGAAACTGATATTGTTAACATGTTAAACTACATGGGTTATGCACTCACCATCTCTAAATTAAGTGAAATTAAGAGACTGGGTCTTAGGAAAGAATGGAGTTTCCTATGTGATGTAGTTACTAAAGTATTTTCTGGAAAAATTAGCAATTTTGACTCTGTTAATATCTCCATGCTCAACATGCTTTACATGCTAGTAACTGATAAATACTTCAATTTTAGTGATCTAGTCTTATTTGAGTTGGGGTTTAAGTTAGGAGAGCTTAACAAGAGGGGTAAGAGTGTTTATTATGCTAGATTTTTCATGATGCTTGATAACCACCTCTCTAAGGACATTGTGCTTGAGAACCCAACCAACAAGTTAAAATGTTGGGTTCAAGAGAGAAGAATTATTGCAGATCTCAATAGAGCAGATCACCACAAAGAGGTTCCACTCTTCTACTTTCCAGTAATGGAGGCACCTCAGGTAAGTGAGGTAATTTCAATTGTCCCTACTCTTCCAACCTCAAATAGTTCTTTTCCTTCTAGTGTAGCAGTGGCATCTGTGTCAATAACCAGACATATGCCTACCCAAGCTACCAAAACCAAAGACAAAGAAAGCCCCCTCTGGTGTCTCTCAAAAGATGCCAGTTGTAAAATCTACTAAACACAAATAGGGGAGTGTGAAGGTGGGAAAGACAGGTGAGGGACAGGGTGAAAATCAAAGAAGCCCTAAGGATAAGGATGATGAGCATAGTGTACCCAAACCAAGCCACACCACAGTTTCCCAACAAACTGTGGTTGCTAATAAGGATAAAAGCTCAATTTTAGTCTAATCCTCCCAAAAGGATGATTGAAACAAGCTCTCAACCAGGAGCACAGAACAAAAGGGGTAAGGACACAAGTTCACCATAAACCTCACAAGAAAGAAGAAAACTAAAACTCTTGGGTATGCACAGGGTACACACACACTGCAAACTGGAGCTAAAGACCCAGTCACTGCACCATCTCAAAGTCAAATTGATGTGGCTCCAACAATTGTGGAGTCACAGCCAAAATCTGTACAAATTGAAACACCTCAAACACCAAATTCTCCCACACACTCTTTGGATGTTGACATGATTCAAACATCACAACCATATTCTCCATCTTTAACTATGTTGGAGAAGCCAAAAATACATGCAAGTGAGCATCATCTTCTGGCTGATTTGTTGGCTCACTTGCCATTTCTTTCTGAGACTGTTGAGACATCTGTGCCAAAATTTTCATCAATCTGCACAGAGTCCACAATAGTCTCCACTCCAAATTCATTCATTTCTACTCACTCGATGGATATTGGTCATCCGTTGAGTAGTGATTGTATCCCGAAGGATGTGCCTGACAGCAGTCATCCGTCGGATAGCCAAATTACTAACCTGATGGATATTTCTCATACATCGGGTGTCTCTGCACAACTCCAAAGTTCTACTATAGTTACAAGTGTAGATGACTTAGTAATTGTGCAATCACTATTAGGATTAAGGAAACGCAGTGACTTGAGTGAGAGTCTGGGTTGCTCCCAGGAAAAAGGAGAGAAAAAGAGTGATCCAATGCAGTCCATTTCTTCAAGACTGGCAAAAGTGAGTGTGAGGAGTCCCACCTTAGATGGTGAAGGTGAGGGTGTGAGGGTGGGGAGCCAAGGTGAGACCTTGATGCAAGAAAAGAGAGATAATGAGAGAAATACAGGTACATAAGATATAAGGATGGGTGTCATTGCAAGTGACTTAATTAATGTCTAGGATGCTAACAGGGAGGAACTATTTCAGTAAAGTCAAGCTGTTGTAGATTCCACCTCCTTGGATGATGAGGCATTTACTCACCCTGTTCCAGCATACCAACTTCTAGCTGGACAGGGCAATGACAATGCAGAAAGGATGCTAAATTTGGTACACACCACACAGTCCATGCAAAGAGCTAAGGATGCCATCACAGCTTTGTCTTCAACAGCTGGTGATGTTGATTATGAGACTGGTACTTCAAAATAATTCTTTGAAGGTGATGGTGGAGATAGTAAAGAAGAGCCATTGGATATAGGGGGAGAAGTAGGCCATAGTTCCATATTAGGTATGCCATCTTGAGCATTTTCAATGCAGTGTGATGAACACTATTTCAAGATAACCCTGATTCAACTTATAAATCAGACACATTCTGCTCTTCAAACCACAACAAATGCCAGCACAAAGAAGCTCCTTCAAGCACACCTTGCTTCTCTGCAACTACAACAAATCCAAGGTCTTCAACATACTCAAGATGTCAACACTATCAAAGGTGATATTGATCAAATAAAAAGTGAAAATTCTGAAAGGTTGGACTCTAAACTTCCAGAAGCTACAATTCTTGACATTAAGAGACAGCTTAGGAAGAATTCTGATCTTTCCACAAAAATAGATGCCTTGGATACAAGAATGACAGCAATGGAAGCCTCTCTCATAGCAATTCATCTCCACCAAGCACAACAAATAGACTTGCTTCAGAAACTAGTGGCTGCACAGACCTCCTCTTCTATTCAGCTTGATGATAACAAAAAGGGGGAGAAAGAGAGTTCTAGGAGTGAGGGGGAGCAAAAAGTGCTAAATATTCAAGTGAGTAAAGCAATTGTGCCAACAATTGCTTTCACAAAGCCACCAGCTAAAGATAGCATTGATCTAATAAATAAAGCAGCAGCCACTTTGAAAGCAGCTGAGAAGAAGTAGTTTAGTACAATCATCTGGGAGAAAATTGATGAGGATATTCAAAAGAAATTTGGTCTAGCAAAGAAGCCAGAAAAATCAGTCATTCATCACTCTCAAGTCAGAAAAATTTTTGTGAATGATATGAGCATGAACTATCTAGAAAAAGGCCAGACATCCTGCATCAAATCCCCAAAGACAGATCTAATTATGAAGACAAAGGTGAACTACCCAAAGTCTTCACTCAAGAACCCTTTGGACACAGTGTATGAGACACCAAAGTCTGATGAGAAGAAACTATTGTCAAGATCTATTGCATTCTACAAGGATCCAGCTGATTCAGCATTGAAAATGAGAATTGCCAAGGTTTTCAGAAATGGTAAGGAAATTTGTGTGGTGGCTGGACACCCTCAATTTGCTGAAGCAAAAAGGGAAGAAAAGGAAAGATTGAAGCAAGAAAAGAAGCAAGTTGCTCTAGATGCTAAAAAGCTCAAACAAAATAAGGAGCAAGCTGCTATCTTGGCCAAGTTGCAAGCTATAAAACCTACACAACAAATTCCTGAACAACCATCTGAAACCACTGGATCTAAGGATCTGAAAATGCAAGAAGAATCACAGCAGAAAAGAAGGTTTAGATACAAACTTCACTCCAAGAGAAAAGTGAACTTTGATGAAGAAGGATTAGAAGATCAGTTTCCCAACAAGTCTACTTCTACAACAACTCAAACATCCATGCCCTCTGTGGCACATAAAGAATTCAAGATAGATCCATCCAAGAATTTCCATGGTGAACCTATCATTCCAAAGGATGAGCCAATAGACTGGGATAGTCTATCAATTCCTGAACTCAATCTACCTCATTTTATGAAGCCTATCTACCTCATTTCATGAAGCCAAAGAAGACAAAGACCAGAGCAGTCAAGAAAGTGAAGCCCTCAACTCTTAGATCCAAGTTTCTAACCAAAGCTCAAACCAAGGTCAATAAGGGAGATATCATGTACATATGTGACATCAAGGAATTCTCTGATCTAAACCTCTATCTAGATGAACTGGAAGAAGTTAGAGGAATTAATGCTTACAGGAATCTACCTGAAAGGTTAGTATTCAAGTACAAGGGAGGAAAATAGATATCATGGCCACTTCACAGGATTCTTCAAGAGAGCCATTCTATACTGATAAAAGTTTATTCATCCTTCAAAAAGAACTTTGGATTCAATGTGACAGCTAGAAGATTAGTTCTAAAGAAGATTGAAGAACTGAGGAGTATTAGAGCCAAAGATGCACTCCCAAAGACTTTAACTATTCCTTACACAGGGAGTAGAGTGCATCTAAGGCCCTACTGGCTGATGGAATTCATGGATGATAAGGGAGTTAGAAGATTCTTCAGATTAGAAGACCAGTTGAGCATCTATGAGACTCTTCTGGAAATGCAAGGAATGCTAGATCTCTCAGAATCTGATGAACTTGAATTCCACAGACAACTCCAAAATCAAATAGAAGAAAACAACAGGAGGCTTGGGAAGAAATCCAGATAGTCAAGGAAATAGATCAATCTGCTTAAGCTAGAGGAGCACCTTAAAAATAACTGTGAGCAAATCTTTGTATATTTTGTCTTGTAAATTCTTCAGTGAATATTGCAGCACTTTTTAGTTATATCTACTACCTTTTAAATTTGTATTTTTATGGTGTTTTGTTATCATCAAGTTTCTCTTAATTTATGACTACAATTTTAGTAGGCATAAATTGGGGGAGATTGTTGGGAATATATTGTGAACTTGATGATTAGATTAACAAAACACCTTAGTAGATTTAATTTAGTGAAAAATGTAGCACCCGATGGATGATCAATTATAGTCTCGGTGGATGATTCAATATAGTCTCGACGGATGAATAATTGATATCCATTGGGTGAGTAGCTGATGTAACAATAAGTCATGTAGCACATTTCTACAAACATCTTTGTATATATTCTGTAGTAGCATATAAGTCATGTTGACTTTAATTAGATATGCAGAATAGGCTAATTAATTATAAATATAAGATGTCTTATAATTCTGCATAAGTGAAATGAAGTCAAGTGTCAAATAGCTACCCGACGGATGATCAACAAAGCTACCAGACAGATGATCAACAAGGCAACCCGACGGATGACAAGTATGTACCCAACGGATGATCAATTCAAACATCTGTTGACAGTGACAACACAGTCACATGCGTTGGGTGTTTGCAAAAGGAATGTGGAAGCCTGTTTAACAGGAAATGAAGAACAAAGGAGCATTACCATTTCCATGCAAGTTAAGAAGATTTTCAAAGATGCTGGAATAGAGTAGTGAAGCAGCATGGAGTTTGACTTGATAGTTTTGTTTTATTATCCTATCTTATTACCATGTAAACTTGGTGATATATAAAATAAGTGTAGCTAGTGAAACAAATAACTAAGCAAACACTTTTAGAAGAGAAATAGAAAAGGCTGTAACTGTTAAGAATTTCTCTGTAGTTTGTTTGTTCACTTGTAAACTAGCTGTGAGACAACTTGTTCTTCACAGAGTTCTTAAGTTGATATATATATATATATATATATATATCTCGTGGATACTTTCAAATCCACCAGAAAGTTTTAAAAGCTTGTGTTTTTATTACTTTGTGTTTTTGATTCACTTAACTTGTTATTCCGCACCTTGCAAATCAAAACACATATATATACATAGTTTGAGTTAGAACATTTTATAGTTCAAGAAAAGTTTACAAGAATTACATTCAACCCCCCCCCCCTCTGTAATTCTTGCTGCATTGTTAGGGACTAACAATATTTTTTTAAATTCAAAGTAAACTATAATTAAAATATGAATTTTTGATTTTTATGTTGTTCATGTGATTTGATGATTGCATCTTTTAGATAATTTTATTCTGGTCATTTTAGTATGTTATATGTTGAATTTGGAGTTCAATAACATCTAGAAATTTGGGTTTGATTCTCGAATTATTAAAATTAGGGTTTATAAGGGGTATGAATGTTCTTAATTGAATTTGGGCATTTTTGATTCTAGGGTTATTGTTTGTTTTGATTCTAGGGTTATTGTTTGATGTGATTTACAATCATTTCGTATATTTAAATAAACCAAACGATTCCCAAAAGTTGTTAGTCGAGTTCAAGGTTTCTTTGAATCGATTTTCTGAGAGTATTACTGATTGTTGGTTGATTATGACCATATGACTAGATTGTGCAATATTAGAGCTTCGTTTTCATATGTACATCATCGAATTTGGTTTAGTTTTGCGAATAATCGGATTTTTCTGATTTGGTTCGCCGGTTAGTTTCGAACTTTTGTCGGAATTCTTGTTCTGGGAATTGATAGATGATGTTATGTATGTATCTGAATGCCTGGAGTTTTGAGGAATGAATTGGGATGGACAAGCAAAAGAAATGGTGCCACTTGCACCCTTGATGGGAGCTCACCGGAAAACGGCGAAGTCGCCGGTTTCTGGGTTTGATTCCCATATTCCGGTGACATTCAACCGGTTTTCCAGTTATCTTCCCCTCTCACGCCGCCCCTGAACCTGTAAAACCCTAATTCCCTAACTGGTTTCTTTTTCTGCATTTTCCTTTTTAATAATTAATTCTAAATTCAATTCTTTTAATTTTAAAAATCATTTTAATTCAAAATCAATTTAGTTAATTATTTTTAATAATTAACTGAATTATTTTAAGTTCCAAAATTTATTTTATTTTATTATTAATTTCAAAAATCCAAATTTGATTTAGTTATTTATAACTCATTTTAATTAATTATTTATGGATTTAATTGATTAAATAATTTATTTAATTAATTAATTAACTCTATAAATAGTTGAATAAAATGTGATTATTTATATTTAAGCCAAATAATGATTTAAAAATCATTTTGAGCCTTTGAAAATTATATAAAGGTATTTAATATTCAATTAAAATTATTATTAATTGAATTATTCTTATTTTATTCATAATAAATAGACTGTTCGTCCGTTTAATAAGAAACGAACGCCTCTAGACTCAGAAAAATATTCTGTTTCTATTAAAAATACTTTTGAGACATAAAATCTTTTGTTTCGAAAGGTCTCTTGATTTTGTAAACATTTCTGAGTCGCGTAAATACCGAAAAGGTCGTATTTCGACAAAATTTCAATTCTGAACGTATCGAGTCGGATGTTTTGACGAACTGAGTTATATGTTATATGAAATATGTGATACATGTCTTTGAAATGTTATATAATTAAATGTGATCCTTATATGTTATTATCGGATGGGTAGAGGATAAGGATAAATTTATGGAGTAGACAATTACATATTGTCAGTTAATTTAGATAGTATCTTTTATGATAGATACACCTAGTTCAAAGCATTCAAATCCAGACAGTGATAGTGAAAGTTAAGTCTGATTGTATGTGGTAATGGAAGGAGTAGATACAGAGTAGATGTGAGCATAGAATGGTGATTGAAGGCTAGAAAGTGGATCAACTAAGGCAAGTATTCCTGAACTTTCTTGTGATATTTTGCAAGTATTTCCTTCCCTATTCTAAATTCATAATAGTTAAATATTTTACATTTTGCTGAAATTATTCTTAATTATGGAAGTACCCTTCATTATTGTTCCTCTATAATTGATTGATCTCTTGAGCAAATACCTATTATTCTGGGTTATTTACGAAGCCTGAATCGGGATATTTTGAAATCAAAGTGATTTGACATCAAAATACTCCACGGACTGGATGGTTACGATGAGGGCCATAAATGGCTGGACCCTTTTGTCTATGATGCCAGAATGGACCTGTGACCAGTGATGGTTGGACCCTTTAGTTATGGAGGCCATAGTGCTTGAGTACCTTGTTATAAAGTGGATCTATGCGGTTGGGCATAGGTCAATATTATACCTTACTAATCATCAGGTTATAGTACTGTGTTGATTCTTGTGTACAATCTAATTTATTGTTGATCACCATTAACGACATTCCTTCTTGAAAATTTTTATGATTACAAAACCGGATAAAGATCTGATTCAAGAGATGAATAAAATAATTGCTCGTGGCTTTTGTTTTATGATTGAGGGCTATTAAAGACCAATATTTTATTCGCTCAACTACTTCAAATAAATAAAGATGTTTATAAAATTATTTAAAGATTATGTCAGGGAATTTCTTTTGATACTGATACCTGGAAACCTATTATGATACTTGTTGGGCATTTTTGGCTCACTCTTGCTTTGTGAATTTTTGTTCCTTTCAGTATCAAATGAGGATAAAAGTGAATAGCTCTTAATAGACAACAAGAGTGGAGAGATTCCAGTTGCAGAAATTTGGAGATGTCTGAGTGAACAAGACGAGGAAGTTTGTAAAGAGGTAATAAAATTTTATTTAGTTGTTATAAATTTTAGAAGGTTAGATTCTTGTTTCATACCATAACCTGTAAACAATCCGGAATTGAGTGGTCATCTATATATTTATTTTAATATACACATTTACATTATCTAAAAATTCATTAGTGACATCCAATCCTGACCCTGGATTTGGGGATGTTACATAAATTGGTCGGTCTCACTTACTCATCTGGCATCTAACTCTTAAACATATCTATATGCTTGTTTATCTCCCAATACCTCCCATCTCTCTCACTGTACCGCCACTCTTCCCCGATGATAAATCGCCACCTAGATCGTTGTTTTCTTCCTGAAGCCCATCCCTCTTACCCCAAATTAATCTCCTCTATCGATCTCTCCCTCAAATCGCTTTTTGGGTAAATTATCAATTCGAATTTTAGTATAAAATCATTAAATTTATTGAATTTTAAGTGAAGTTGGTGATGTGTGTCTATATATCAACGTATGTATAATATGGTTTGTGTTTCAAGGATCTTTTTTAAAGGTTTCTTCGTTGCCAGATTCTTCACGTCATCAAAAAGTTTCTTGTATAGTATTTTTGTTAATTTTGATAGTATGTATACATGAGTCTGTGTGTGTAGAGTACTATATGTATTTTTGGAAATTTCCCGGGTGAATTTTAAGGTCACTACGGTTTGATTTGTTTGCAAGAGTCATGGCTAGAGTAGTTGTTTCTTGATTGTATATGTATGTATACATATATAATTTTATAGTGATTGGATTTTATATGTTATAATTGTTGGTTGAAATTATTGTTAGCTATTTTAGTTAGTATGTATAAAATATAATATCAAATTGCTTGGTTTTGAGACTGATTTTGGATCGTTTTGGATTGTTGTTGGGTGGTTGTATTTGATGAATTGGTTGCTTGTGTTTTGCGGCTGATTATGAACTGAAAATAGGAGTTAAAAATGGTTAAAGAATGAGGTTTGATATAGGTTATGGTTGCGAGTAAGGTTAAGGAGTTTTGATGACGTTTAATATATTTTCGAGCACGACCTCTGTCTTTGAGAATAAAAATGGATGCCCTGGAAATATTATTGAGAGTGTAACTGGTATAAGTGTGTCAAGGGAATTTTCTAGATTGTGCATGCGAAAAACTCACCTTATTTGAGTTAACTGTTAAAAAGTTATTAAGATTTTAGTGACTGTAGCGCAGAACCGATGAAAACTGCATTTTGTCCAACTTTGTGACCAAATTTCACCTAGTTAAATTCATGATTGTTGATTGAAATTTTTATGTGAAATAGGTTATTGATTCAAGATTATCCCAGCACAGATTTTGTAACGTAATGATAATTTTTCAATTTATTAAATATCCCAGACCACTGACTATTTGAAAGAGATTGTGTAGCATTATAGTTTTGTGATTGTTTTTACATTTAATTTAGGCCAAGTTCCAAGCCTCTTTTTGAGTAGATTAAAAAATAAAACTTGTTGAGCGACATCCTGAGAACATGTCGGAGGTCAAGAATGAGTTTAAAAGACATGGATAAGATAAACAAAAAAATTAGCTAAAGTAAGACAAGATAAATGAATATGTGGCTGGAACAACGATAACCTAACGTCTATAGACTTGTAAAATTATTATGATTTTAATAAAAATACCTTTAAGACCTAAATTATTTTGTAATCAAAGTTAAAATGTTTTATGAACCCTTTTTAGTCGTATATTTTATAAAAAGTCATATTTTGAGCTGATTTCAATTTTAATATACCGAGCCCTACCTTTTGGTGATATGATGTGTCTACGTGATTCGAGATTTTTGTGTTTAATTATTATATTTATGTGTAGGTTATTTTATGGGTAGACAATAGGGTTTTGACACGCAGTTCGTCGAGTAATTATCGTTTAGACGATTAAAGTGTTATTTTCTAATTATAGATATGAGTCGTTTGAGAAAATCAGGACCAAACGAAATGGATGAAGAGTAGAGTTGAATAGTATGGAATATTGGATTTGCATCACTGCATGAGCAGTAGATCGGTGATTTAGCGAAGTAAAAGACGGTGACGTCTTGAGATAGAATATCAGGATAACTCTGTTATTGCTGGTGTGCTTAACTGCTAAAAACCAAAGGCATGTTTTCTACATTATTCTAATTTTAGAATAGTTTAATATTTTACATATCAAACTTCTTAGCTATAATTAAGCGAGTATTCATGCACTATTCTAAAATCTGAATAGTTAAATATTTTTACATATCAAAGTGATTGATTCTGTTTATGCAAGGACTTATCTGCTATTCTATTTTCATAATAGTTAAGTGTTTTTACTTATCCAATTACTGGAATCATAAATGTTTTAGATTTTGATAAAGATGATTTTGTTGTGAGTATTCCTGCCCAGGTTAATGGGGGAATAAAATTTATAAGGGTGTCGATTTATATGACCCCTTTCAATAAAATATTTTAAGATTGGATGGTTACGTAAGAGGCCGTGGCGGCAGTCCAATGTTAGCTATGTATTATACTTGACTATAATACCTTTCTAGGCCAATGTGTGCCTTGGGTACCCCTTTATTTAGTTGGCTATGCTTCGACATACTGGTGTTGCTCCGCGGCTGATGACCGGCGGCAACACACCGTCGTTCGAGGATTCCAATCTAAATTGTTATATTGTTTTCGATAATCATATAATAAATGATTTATCAAGTGTTTCTGTTTTGAATAAAATGTGAGATACAGTTTTGATTCAATTTATAATTGATGTGGATATTTATTTTATTGTTAATATCAAAAATTGGTATTGATATATATAATTGATGTTGACTTCAATACTTCAGTACTGGTATGTTGTGAGCATTTAAGATTAGTATCAATATCTAATTTGATGTTGATATCAAATTGAGTATTAATGTCAAGAATAGGGTTTTGAATATAGTTGAGATAAAGTTTATGACTTAGTCAATAATTACTGTTTCATATTGTTGTTTACCATATTTCCGTAAATATTCTTTTACGAGTTTTATTCTCGTCGAGATTCAAAGTATTGCAGATGTATTTTGGCTCAAAAATATGAAAAGGGTTTTGAATACATTTAAGGAACCAATTCTTAGATTGCTTAATAAATTTTCTGATTCAACAATTATGATTTGAAATGTTCTACTTTATTGTAGATATCGGTTTTTATATCAAAAGACTATATACATCTTATGACGAACTTGTTGAGCATTTCTTTTACTCATACTTGTCTGTTTTAAATTTAACCTTCCAATGAAGATTAACTGACGCTATTTAGATGCGTAATTCGAGAAAAGCAAAGGAGGAAGCTCTTAGAAGGTGGTAGATCCAGAGTTTGCGGAACTAGAGTAAGTTCTATTATCTAAAAGTTGTTTGTATGTATATTAGTTATGTTATCATATAGTTTGGGCCTAGTATACTTCTTCTCGAAGTTATACTAATGGGTTTAGTTTTGAGTTGGATTTTGTTATGGATTGAAAACTAGGGTATATTAATTGTTGTATTTATTACTAGGGTTCGTGAGCTTCGAGACTCAATTTGACTGCTCTTGTGTCTCATGACTCGATCTGCCTTAACAAGATGCATACGTACCTTGCTGATTGCCAATGATCAAGTCAAAAAATGTAGTTCTGATTTGTGGGGTGAGGCCCTGTTAGAGCGAAAACACGCACTAATATTCACGCAAGTATACGCGTTCGCAAGTAATATAGAATACTTTCTAGTTCGTTCCCTCAGAGACTCAGACTAAATTATTGTCTAATTAAACTCACTCACCAATGTATGATTACTTCTCAATGTTAAGATAATAACACTTAAAATTGTTGATTAAATATTAACTACGATTAACTACTTAATTAATCACTTAACTAACACTTCAATTTATCAATAATAAAACACTCATGAGATCACAACTTCATTATTACTTCCTTCTATAGCCATTGTTATTACCTTTAGCATGTGACAGTGATGATATTAATCGAATAACACGAAACTGATAAAAGCCAACTTTCATTGTACTAATATCATTCTACCAAGCATCCACAATTAAGATAGAAGTTAAATAGTCATCAATTATGTTGAGTTCCCATATGTCTACAGAAATTGACAACACAACGATTTAAGCACAAGTTATTCTTTTTGATTACATAGGGCAAATAAAACTGTTAGAGTTACCCACTAATCATGCACAACGTACATGAACCTATGCTAGCATGGCAAGTTCTAAATCTCAAGATCCACCGTCGCTTCACAAGAGATTAACACCCTATCTTATATGTTCGCGACGCACATAAGACGAATACGCACAACCAATACTAGATATCATGCAATCATCACACACTAAAGTATTAAACAATTAACTAAAGAATTCCATAATAAATCCGTTGCAACCCCATGATCACGATTAGCCCATAATAGCACTTATCGACATCATGGGTTCAATTGAAATCATGATAAACAAACACAAGAAAATAATAACTAAACTAATTATATTAAAACAGAATACGTCACAAGAGTAAATAAGTTCAAAGCAAGAAAACTAGCATCCAACGTTACAACGAAACAAGAATCACAAGAATATATGCTTCCTCTTCGTTACGGTGTGCTAAATCGGTCTTCTTCCTTATCTCCTTCGCTCCTTGCGTAAAAACACAATCTCCTTCAATCCACCTATGTGAAAAATGTCTCAAATCTACTTATATAATAGTCCCATAAAACTCAGATTACATAGAAGTGGAAACCAAACGGAAGTAGAAGTCCTAAAATAATTTGTCTTTTTTCCCGACCCTGCGCGGCCGCTCAGCATAGCTGAGCGGGCGCTCAGCTTGCTGCGCGGCCGCTCAGCAATGCTGAGCGGGCGCTCAGACCTCTTCTGGAAAATTTCTGATTTCGCTCCGTTTCTTCGCCGTAATCTGCCCGTTTCTTCCCTCTCGCAATAGTGAACACATGCCAAGGCTTATTCTTGATGATTCCTCCCCCGAAATGCAACTAAAACCCTGAAATGCATAAACACTAGAAAAACGCATCAAATACACAAAATACTTGATTTCAAGACACCAATTTAAGCCATTTTAAGACGCTCTAAGTGGTATATAATGCCACTTATCACACCCCCAAACTTAAATCGATGCTTGTCCTCAAGCGTCACAGACTAAAAAACAAATAAAAACATGCATGAATGCAATCTATATGAAAATGCAGCGATCCCCCTTACTACAATTAACCAACCAAATTGTCACATCTTAATGAATGCAGTTAGACAACTAAAGATCAAGAAACTCATGAAAACGGACATACAGCCATAAACGTGGTGTGTGCAAATGCTTAGCAGATATGCTTCGGAACTAGACCAATTACTATGACTAGACTATCCTCAAGGCAATCCTACGATTATACAAAGAATAAAAAATTCTAGGCACAAAGTGATATACAACACTACAAGAACTCTGGAGCTTACTACGGAATCGTGCTTTTTATTTACAACTCAAATGCTTATTTGACCGTGCAATAAGTGAGGTCCACAAAAGACTTATACAATGATATCCATGTAACGAGCGTTAGGTTAGCGGATCCCAGACTCTAAAAACCTTAGGTCGCTAGGCACAAAGTCCCCTAAGAACTTAATAACTCGAATACCAAAGAGCCCACTCTTGATCAATTATGCAATTTTTTTTTTTTTTTAACTTCTGAGCAAGTGCGTTTCGCTCCATCTTGCTCAACCCTAGACTACTCGCACCATATGCGAGCCGGCTACTAGCCATTTGATGCCTAGCCACAACTAGCAACAACTTCCATATTTTTTCCAAAATTTTTCTTTTTCATGTCTTTATCACTAAGAACCTATAATCGAATTCTAAGCATAACAAGTAGATTGACCTTGAAAACAACCAAATCATAACAACAATCTAGCCCTTACGCATTCTCTAAGACTTAGTGGACTTACAATTGTTTCTAGCATGCATATCAACCTACACAACTTAATATCACTTTAATGCTATCACTACACTCACATCAATATCACAATTCAGTCGATAAATCATTGCAAAAGGGATCATGGTAAATGCATGAGCTACATGACATCCATAAAAAAAAACTAAGCATAAATTATGCAACTATATGAACTAAACTATCATGAATATGCAACTAAATGACACACACATAATATTCCTTAACTACCACCCCCAAACTAAAAATCTTCACTGTCCTCAGTGAAAGTAGTAGAAAGGAACACAGGGTATACCTACTCGGAGTCATCATCATCATCACCCTCAGTGGGTGGAGTATCAGGCGGCGGGTATGCAGAGTCCTCACCAAAAACTGGCCACTGGATATCAGCTCCAAGGCCTCGAAAAGCAGTCCCTAATGCAAGGGTGAGCTCCTGAGCAAACCTGCTCTGCGTCTCATACATGGCATCCATCCGCCGTGAAAGCCTCCTATACTGGGCATCAACCATCTCAGCACCTTCCTGAGCTCTCAAAGAACCAGCCTCATCACACCCTGGCCTAGCCATAGTAGCACCTCGTACTGGACGCCCTCCTGGAAGACGATAACCCAGCCCATGCTCCTCAGGCTCACCACCGGTCCACTCCTGCATCTCATTCAGAGTGCCAGAATCAATCGGAGTTGCTGGCAACTGCAACTGCTCATGAGCCGGCCAGTTCACTCCCACTGCTCGGAATAGCTTCGTAACCGTAGATGCATAAGGGATGTTCATATGCTTCGCTCCCCTTAAAAACTTCAGAATTCCTTGGTAGATAAACTCACCAAGGTCCACATAGTATTCCTCATTCAGAATTCCCCACAACAACTGTGCTCGCTCAACTATGACCTCGTGTGCATGCGAAGAAGGCAAAATATTAGCACAAATAAATGCATTCCATGCACGGGCATACCTGTTCATGGCGATCTCCGGAAAGTGACGATACTCATTAGTGCCGGTCCTGCAGGTCCAAACTATGCTCGGTCGACAGAGAGTCGCACAAATCAAATCCAAGTCAAAATCCTCAGCAGTCTTTTCATTCCAGTTCTCCTCCTCGGGCTTCCTCTCTCGCTGTCCAATTACACGGCGAATCACCGCAGGATGATAATCAACCGTCAGCCCTCGGACCACAGAAAACCCATTCTTTTCGGCCTTCGCGTTCGCGTAGAACTCACGAATAATGCTCATCGGTACTGCTTCGGGTGACTCACAAAAAGCTATCCACCCCTTCTCTGCAATCATGGGCAGCAACTCACCATCCCTCCCCGATGGTAAAAACCCCCTCTCCTTCAGAATCGGCTTACCCAACAGCCTAGTGTACTCCTCCTCCGCAGCTCTGTCAGTTAACCGAGGCCTTGCAGCAGTACCCCTCGATGAATCAGCAGTAGGAACTGTGCTGCTGCTATCAATAGTGCGTGCTCTCTTGGGTGCCATTGATTCATGAATAAAAGTGTGTAAGAACTGATTTTTGATGTTTGTGAGAGGGTTTAAGTGTAGGAAGTTTTGTGGGAGATATGTAGGATAGGTGTATGTATATATAGGGTGTGGATTAGAGTAGGGTTTGGGAATTAAGGAGTAAAATGATGGGGTAGTGGGAACAAATCATGGGTTTATGGGCTAAAACTGTTTTTGTGTTTTTTTTTAACTTCTGAGCAAGTGCGTTTCGCTCCATCTTGCTCAACCCTAGACTACTCGTACCATATGCGAGCCGGCTACTAGCCATTTGACGCCTAACCACAACTAGCAACAACTTCCATATTTTTTCCAAAATTTTTCTTATTCATGTCTTTATCACTAAGAACCTATAATCGAATTCTAAGCATAACAAGTAGATTGACCTTGAAAACAACCAAATCATAACAACAATCTAGCCCTTACGCATTCTCTAAGACTTAGTGGACTTACAATTGTTTCTAGCATGCATATCAACCTACACAACTTAATATCACTTTAATGCTATCACTACACTCACATCAATATCACAATTCAGTCGATAAATCATTGCAAAAGGGATCATGGTAAATGCATGAGCTACATGACATCCATAAAAAAAAAACTAAGCATAAATTATGCAACTATATGAACTAAACTATCATGAATATGCAACTAAATGACACACACATAATATTCCTTAACTACCACCCCCAAACTAAAAATCTTCACTGTCCTCAGTGAAAGTAGTAGAAAGGAACACAGGGTATACCTACTCGGAGTCATCATCATCATCACCCTCAGTGGGTGGAGTATCAGGCGGCGGGTATGCAGAGTCCTCACCAAAAACTGGCCACTGGATATCAGCTCCAAGGCCTCGAAAAGCAGTCCCTAATGCAAGGGTGAGCTCCTGAGCAAACCTGCTCTACGTCTCATACATGGCATCCATCCGCCGTGAAAGCCTCCTATACTGGGCATCAACCATCCCAGCACCTTCCTGAGCTCTCAAAGAACCAGCCTCATCACGCCCTGGCCTAGCCATAATAGCACCTCGTGCTGGACGCCCTCCTGGAAGACGATAACCCAGCCCATGCTCCTCAGGCTCACCACCGGTCCACTCCTGCATCCCATTCAGAGTGCCAGAATCAATCAGAGCTGCTGGCAACTGCAACTGCTCATGAGCCGGCCAGTTCACTCCCACTGCTCGGCATAGCTTCGTAACCGTAGATGCATAAGGGATGTTCATATGCTTCGCTCCCCTTGAAAACTTCAGAATTCCTTGGTAGATAAACTCACCAAGGTCCACATAGTATTCCTCATTCAGAATTCCCCACAACAACTGTGCTCGCTCAACTGTGACCTCGTGTGCATGCGAAGAAGGCAAAATATTAGCATAAATAAATGCATTCCATGCACGGGCATACCTGTTCATGGCGATCGCCGGAAAGTGACGATACTCATTAGTGTCGGTCCTGCAGGTCCAAACTGTGCCCGGTCGACAGAGAGTCGCACAAATCAAATCCAAGTCAAAATCCTCAGCAGTCTTTTCATTCCAGTTCTCCTCCTCGGGCTTCCTCTCTCGCTGTCCAATTACACGGCGAATCGCCGCAGGATGATAATCAACCGTCAGCCCTCGGACCACAGAAAACCCATTCTTTTCGGCCTTCGCATTCGCGTAGAACTCACGAACAATGCTCATCGGTACTGCTTCGGGTGACTCACAAAAAGCTCTCCACCCCTTCTCTGCAATCATGGGCAGCAACTCACCATCCCTCCCCGATGGTAAAAACCCCCTCTCCTTCAAAATCGGCTTACCCAACAGCCTAGTGTACTCCTCCTCCACAGCTCTGTCAGTTAACTGAGGCCTTACAGCAGTACCCCTCGATGAATCAGCAGTAGGAACTGTGCTGCTGCTATCAATAGTGCGTGCTCTCTTGGGTGCCATTGATTCGTGAATAAAAGTGTGTAAGAACTGATTTTTGATGTTTGTGAGAGGGTTTAAGTGTAGGAAGTTTTGTGGGAGATATGTAGGATAGGTGTATGTATATATAGGGTGTGGATTAGAGTAGGGTTTGGGAATTAAGGAGTAAAATGATGGGGTAGTGGGAACAAATCGTGGGTTTATGGGCTAAAACTGTTTTTGTGTTTGTTTTTTTTTTTGAACTGTAAAAAAAAAAATTTCTAGTACTCGAACCCTGAGCGGTCGCTCAGCAAAACTGAGCGGGCGCTCAGCTTGCTGCGCGGTCGCTCAGCAAAGCTGAGCGGGCGCTCAGGGGGTCACTGGAAAAAAAAAATTTCAGCCCCTGTTTTCTGATTTTTTTGTGTTTTTGGATAGGTTATTAACTTCTAAGGGTTCCTGTAACAACAATTCATGGGTTGCCTCCCACGCAGCGCTTCTTTTTCGTCATTAGCTTGACGTTTCGTACCCTGCTCAAGTAGTCAACAAAATGGCACTAACCACTTCTCGGTTTGCCATGTCCCCATAGTAGTGCTTCAACCGCTGACCGTTAACCTTGAATGCTTGGTCCAGATCATTCTTAAAAATTTCCACCGCTCCATGTGGAAACACAGTTTTGACAATAAAAGGTCCAGACCACCTTGATTTCAACTTCCCAGGAAAAAGTCGGAGCCGAGAGTTGAATAAGAGAACTTGTTGCCCTGGCACAAATAACTTTGGATGTAGCTTCCTATCGTGCCACCTCTTCACCTTTTACTTATACATTTTGTTATTTTCGTATGCTTGAAGTCGAAATTCATCCAGTTCATTAAGCTGAAGCATTCTTTTCTTACCAGCTGCATCTAAATCCAGGTTCAACTTCTTCAATGCCCAGTAGGCCTTATGCTCAAGCTCCGCAGGTAGATGACATCCCTTACCGTACACCAACTGAAATGGTGACATCCCCAGTGGAGTTTTGTATGTTGTTCTGTAAGCCCAAACAGCTTCATCGAGCTTTAAAGACTAATCCTTCCTTGACGGACAAACAACCTTCTCTAGAATGCGCTTTATCTCTCTGTTAGACTCTTCCGCTTGACCATTTATTTGTGGATGATAGGCAGTAGCTACTCGATGATTCACATTATAACGCTGCATCATAGAAGTGAACTTACGGTTGCAAAAATGCGATCCTTCATCACTTATGATTACCCGAGGTGTTCCAAACCTTGTGAAAATTTGCTTATGAAGAAAATTTAGCACTGCCTTTGCATCATTTGTCAGTAAAGCTCTAACTTCGACCCATTTTGAGACATAATCGACTGCCAGCAAGATGTACTGATTATTGCAAGACGAGATAAAAGGCCCCATGAAATCGATTCCCCATACATCAAAGACCTTGACTTCAAGCATCACATTTAATGGCATTTCATCCTTCCTTGACAAATTTCCCACTCTTTGGCAACGATCACACCGCCATAGTGTCCACCATAAACCGTGGAATGGCAGTCTCGTAATATCCCCTCCGTCTCACAGAACGGGATACATCTCCTGATGATCTGGTCAGCTCCCTGTCTAAACAAATATGGTTCATCCCACATATACCACTTCACCTCATGCAGAAACTTCTTCTTTTGAGCGGATGTTAAATTAGGAGGCATTATATTGCTGACGAGATAGTTTACAATATCTGCAAACCATGGTTCTTCCTCCTGAATTGCAAACAACTGCTCATCCGGAAAAGATTCATTGATTAACGTCCTATCTTGTGAAGTAGAATCGGGATTCTCCAACCTAGAGAGATGGTCAGCTACTTGATTCTCAGTACCTTTTCTATCTTTGATCTCTAACTCAAATTCCTGAAGTAAAAGCACCCAACGAATGAGTCTCGGCTTCGAATCCTTCTTGGAGACCAGATAGCGAATAGCTGCATGATCAGTGAATACTGTTACTTTCGTACCAAGCAGATAAGATCGAAATTTCTCAAAACCAAAGACTATAGCCAAAAGCTCCTTCTCAGTAGTGGTGTAGTTCAATTGGGCACCATTTAAAGTCTTACTCGAATAGTAGACCACATGGAAGAGATTTTTCTTGCGCTGTCCCAGAACTGCACCTACCGCATAATCACTTGCATCACACATCATCTCAAACGGTTCTGTCCAATCCGGTGCTGTAATAACTGGTGCAGTGATCAAACTCTTCTTGAGAGTCTCGAATGCTGCCAAACATTCATCATCAAATTTGAAAGGCACATCTTTCTCAAGCAAATTGCACAACGGCTTAGATATCTTTGAAAAGTCCTTGATGAAGCACCGATAAAAACCCGCATGACCAAGAAAACTACGGATTCCTTTCACAGAATTAGGTGGGGGAAGATTTTCAATGACTCCCACCTTGGCCTTGTCCACCTCCAGACCCTTGCTAGAGACCTTATGCCCAAGGATAATGCCTTCACGCACCATAAAATGACATTTCTCCCAATTGAGCACCAAATTAGTTTCCACGCATCTTTTGAGTACGGCGCACAGATTATTCAAACATTCATCATATGAGTGTCCAAAGACGGAGAAGTCATCCATAAACACTTCGACGTTATTTCCAATCATGTCAGAGAATATAGCCATCATACATCTCTGAAAGGTGGCCGGTGCGCCACATAACCCAAACGAAATTCTGCGAAAAGCAAACGTGCCAAATCAAGTGAAGGTAGTCTTTTCCTGATCCTCTGGTGCAATACAAATCTGATTATACCCGGAATAACCGTCCAGAAGATAAAAATACTCATATCCCGCCAATCTGTCAAGCAACTGATCAATAAATGGAAGAGAGAAGTGATCCTTCCTTGTGGCTTTGTTCAATTTTCTATAATCCATGCATACTCTCCATCCTGTAACTGTTCGAGTAGGGATGAGCTCATTCTTTTCATTTACGACCACAGTGATACCTCCCTTCTTAGGTACACATTGTACGGGGCTCACCCATGAGCTGTCAGAAATAGGATAAATGATGCCTACATCTAGCCATTTCAGAATTTCTTTCTTCACCACCTCCTTCATGATGGGATTCAGTCTTCGCTGCTGTTCCACAGTTGGCTTACTACCTTCCTCTAGCAGAATTTTATGCATACAATATGAAGGACTTATCCCCTTGATGTCTGCTATGGTCCATCCAATAGCCGATTTGAATTCTCTCAAAATCCTTAAGAGCTTGTCTTCCTCACTACCTGAAAGGTCAGATGAAATAATAACAGGTAACGTAGATGAATCACCTAAAAAAGCATACCTCAAGTGCTCAGGTAATGGCTTGAGCTCCAAGGTAGGTGCTTCCTCTATTGATGGTTTGAGCTTCCTTTCAGCGTTCTTGAGGTCAGAAGTACCAAGAGATTCAAATGGTATGTCCAGCTTTCGCTTCCAGGGAGAAGCGTTCAGATATTGTAATTGCTCGTTGCTATCTTCATCATCGCTGTCAAAATCCCCCACTAAGGCCTTTTCCAATGCATCAGACATTAGCATGTGATCGAGTTCCGAAGTAACCGCTGAATCAACCACATCCAATTTTAAGCACTCCTCATCTTCTGTAGGGAATTTCATTGCCTTGAATACGTTAAAGGTCACATCCTGATCTTGGACCCGCATAGTAAGTTCACCTTTTTGCACATCTATCAAGGTACGACCAGTAGCCAAGAAAGGCCTTCCCAAGATTATGGGGATCTTCTTATCTTCCTCAAAATCCAGAATAACAAAATCTGCTGGAAAGAAGAGCTTATCCACCTTGACGAGCACATCCTCAACTATGCCCCTTGGGTAAATAATGGAACGGTCAGCCAATTGTAGCGACATGTATGTGGGTTTTGGATCAGGCAGATCCAACTTTTTAAAGATCGACAACGGCATCAGATTAATGCTTGCTCCCAAATCACAAAGGCACTTGTCAAAAGTTAGATTGCCAATGGTGCATGGAATGGTGAAGCTTCCTGGATCTTTCAGTTTTGGTGGTAACTTTTGTTGCAGAACAGCGCTGCATTCTTCCGTGAGAGCAACGGTTTCAAGGTCATCCAGTTTCACCTTCCTTGAAAGAATAGTCTTCATAAACTTCGCATAACTGGGCATTTGTTCCAGAGCCTCAGCGAAAGGTATATTGATGTGAAGTTTCTTGAACACCTCCAGAAACTTTCCGAACTGTCTATCCAGCTTTTGTTGCTGCAATCTCTTAGGAAAAGGTGGTGGAGGATAGAGCTGTTTCTCCCCTGTATTAGCCTCAGGCAGAGTGTGTTCAACAGTAGTCTTCCTTGGTTCCGCCGCTTTCTCCTTTTGCTTAGATTCTTCACCTCTAATTTCAGCTTCTACTTCTTTTGCCTTTTCAGCATCAGCTACTTTTCCAGACCTTAAGGTAATAGCCTTGACTTGCTCTTTAGCTTCCTTCCTGCCTGGTACTTCCGTGTCACTGAGAACAGTGCCAGGTTGACGATTGAGCACTGCATTGGCTAATTGACCGATTTGATTTTCCAAGGTCTTGATAGAAACCGCCTGACTCTTGCACAATAGCTTAAGTTCCTCAAAATCAGCACTAGTAGGTGCAGCTGCACTTCCCTGCTGAGGATATGATTGCCTTGTAGCATACTGCTGTGGTTGCTGGAATCCAGGTGGGTTAAACTGTTTACTCATTCCTTGCTGATATGGTGGCTGAATAGCATTCTGATTATTCCCCCAGCTGAAATTTGGATGATTTCTATTGTTAGGATGATAGGTCGCTGGCACAGGCTGATGTTGTCGCTGATAATTATTAACATACTGAACAGATTCAATTACAAGAGAACACTGATCCGTAGCATGAGAACCTGCACAAAGCTCACAAACCATAGCTATTTGATTAACTCCATACGTAGCCAGAGAATCAACCTTCATTGATAGCGCTTGGAGCTGGGCTGTAATAGCGGTGGCTGCATCAACTTCCAGAATACCTGCTACCTTGCCTGACGTCATCCTTTGCGTGGGGTTTTGATGCTCATTTGCAGCCATCGTCTCTATAAGATTATACGCCTCAGTATAGCTTTTAGCCCATAAAGCGCCTCCAGCTGCTGCATCGAGCATGGGCCGAGATTGGGCCCCCAAACCATTATAGAAACCAGTGATCACCATCCAATCCGGCATTCCATGATGTGGACATTTTCTCAACATTTCCTTGTAACGTTCTGAAGCCTCGCACATAGATTCTGTAGGTTGCTGCGCAAACTGAGTAAGAGCACTCCTCATAGCAGCAGTCTTTGCCATCGGATAAAACTTAACCAGAAACTTTTGCGCAAGATCTTGCCACGTAGTGATGGACCCAGCTGGTTCAGAATGTAACCATTCTTTAGCCTTGTCCCTTAGTGAGAATGGGAAAAGCCTCAACTTGATAGCCTCATCAGTCACGCCATTATACTTAAAAGTGCTGCAGATCTCGACAAAATTCCTTATGTGCATGTTGGGGTCTTCAGTTGCCGCTCCTCCAAAAGAAACAGAATTCTGCACCATCTGAATAGTGCCCGGCTTGATTTCAAAGGTGTTAGCTTGAATAGCCGGATGAAGGATGCTTGACTGAATGTCATCAATTTTCGGCCGAGAAAAATCCATAAGAGCTGGATCAGCTTGAACAATACGATCTCCCATGTTTACTGGTTCTTTCTGCTCAGTTCCTGAATCCGAATCCTCAAAATCTAACTTCTCCGGAATATCAAGAACTTCGTCTGTCTCCTCAGCTGTATCTAAAGTCCTCTTGCGAGCACGAGAACGAGTTTGCATAAACGCTTGCTAAAGTACCTGAAACACAACCGGAAAAATAAGTAACTACTACGTCCTAATCACTGAGTCCTAATGACCAATGATGGTAAGTACATAAACTAAACAAATACGCCGAGTCCCCGGCAGCGGCGCCAAAAACTTGTTAGAGCGAAAACACGCACTAATATTCACGCAAGTATACGCGTTCACAAGTAATATAGAATACTTTCTAGTTCGTTCCCTCAGAGACTCAGACTAAATTATTGTCTAATTAAACTCACTCACCAATGTATGATTACTTCTCAATGTTAAGATAATAACACTTAAAATTGTTGATTAAATATTAACTACGATTAACTACTTAATTAATCACTTAACTAACACTTCAATTTATCAATAATAAAACACTCATGAGATCACAACTTTATTATTACTTCCTTCTATAGCCATTGTTATTACCTTTAGCATGTGACAGTGATGATATTAATCGAATAACACGAAACTGATAAAAGCCAACTTTCATTGTACTAATATCATTCTACCAAGCATCCACAATTAAGATAGAAGTTAAATAGTCATCAATTATATTGAGTTCCCATATGTCTACAGAAATTGACAACACAACGATTTAAGCACAAGTTATTCTTTTTGATTACATAGGGCAAATAAAACTGTTAGAGTTACCCACTAATCATGCACAACGTACATGAACCTATGCTAGCATGGCAAGTTCTAAATCTCAAGATCCACCGTCGCTTCACAAGAGATTAACACCCTATCTTATATGTTCGCGACGCACATAAGACGAATACGCACAACCAATACTAGATATCATGCAATCATCATACACTAAAGTATTAAACAATTAACTAAAGAATTCTATAATAAATCCGTTGCAACCCCATGATCACGATTAGCCCATAATAGCACTTATCGACATCATGGGTTCAACTGAAATCATGATAAACAAACACAAGAAAATAATAACTAAACTAATTATATTAAAACATAATACGTCACAAGAGTAAATAAGTTCAAAGCAAGAAAACTAGCATCCAACGTTACAACGAAACAAGAATCACAAGAATATATGCTTCCTCTTTGTTGCGGTGTGCTAAATCGGTCTTCTTCCTTATCTCCTTCGCTCCTTGCGTAAAAACACAATCTCCTTCAATCCACCTATGTGAAAAACATCTCAAATCTACTTATATAATAGTCCCATAAAACTCAGATTACATAGAAGTGGAAACCAAACAGAAGTAGAAGTCCTAAAATAATTTGTCTTTTTTCCCGACCCTGCGCGGCCGCTCAGCATAGCTGAGCGGGCGCTCAGCTTGCTGCGCGGCCGCTCAGCAATGCTGAGCGGGCGCTCAGACCTCTTCTAAAAAATTTCTGATTTCGCTCCGTTTCTTCGCCGTAATCTGCCCGTTTCTTCCCTCTCGCAATGGTGAACACATGCCAAGGCTTATTCTTGATGATTCCTCCCCCGAAATGCAACTAAAACCCTGAAATGCATAAACACTAGAAAAATGCATCAAATACACAAAATACTTGATTTCAAGACACGAATTTAAGCCATTTTAAGACGCTCTAAGTGGTATATAATGCCACTTATCAGGCCCCTTATATTGATGTTGAGAATCCTTGAACTAGATTAGAGTTAGGAGACTTTGTGGGAAAGTCTCTGAATTAGAATGGACTTTGGAGTCCTAGGAAGTAGGAAACTGATTCTTTATCCTATGAGATCTCTTAAAGGCCAATATCCAAGGAATTGTATCCTTCTTTGTACTTTATCATCACCTGATTTATCCCTTATTAATTAATTACAAAATTAAATAATATTCAAGGTTTTGGGCCTTTTCTAATGGGCTTAACTGTCAGCCCAATTCTGGTATAATTAATGTGATATTAATTACGCAATCTGGGTTTACTTTACTCCCTATCATTTGCCCCCCAACTTCTAGGAAACTGTAAAAGATTTCGAAGAAGTTAAGTTCATTCATTCCCTTACAAGGTGTCGTTTTTGCGTAAAGTGTGGAGTGACCTACACATTTACAATGATTTGCCTTTTACGTGGCTTCAGGGTCGTTTTGGAATCTCCCCATTGCTTTATTTACCTTATTCCTATTTTTTAGAAGTTTTCTGGTATTTTTTCTAACTCCACAGGAATTTTCCCTAATTTCTGGGATTTTCCTTAATTTACAGGAATTTTCCCTTAATTTCTAGGATTTTTCCTTAACTTACAAGATTTATCCCAATTTCCAGAAAATATTTATAATTTTTTTTTATTTTTCAAGGAGTTTACAGGATTTATTCCTAATTTTCAGAAAATATTCATAATTTCCAAGAATTTTTCAAGGAATTTATAGGATTTATTCCTAATTTCCAGAAAATATTCATAATTTTCAGGAATTTTCCTAGGAATTTCCATTTTTCCAGGAATTTCCCCCTTTTTCTTCTTCCTTTTCTTTTCTTTTTCTTCCCTTTTTAATGTCATTTCGACCAGGAATCCTTTCGACCAAGATCCTGGTCGAATAAGCTTCCCCTTGACTCTGGTCGAAGCACATTTCGAGTAGAAGTAGTCGATCAGGATCCTGACCGAAATTCAGTCAGTATTTTTTATGATTTGACCGAATAAAGCCCTTATTTAATCATGGTCGTGCATATATTCAACCAGGCCTGTTCGACCAGAATCCTGACCGAATTTCAGTCAGGATTATTTGTTAAATTAACTTCTTGACCGAATTATGGCTCAATATTTTCTTATCGTAGAATTTTTGACAAGAAACCTTCGATCAGAAATTCTGATCGAATTTTTGGTCAAAAGCTGACATTTGCCCCTTTCTCTAACCGAATTAAGGGCCAGTTAAGTCTGATCGTGAAGAATTTCGATCATACGGCTTCGACCACGAATCTAGTAGAAATCCTGATCGAATTCGGTCAGGATTTTTTATATTAATAATAATATATTATTGTGGATTTGGGCCTTCTTACCGGGCTTTCATCCTTTGGGCCTGATTTTACCCTGGGCCCCTTTTCTCCAGTGGATTTTTCTTTATAAGCTTCCTGAAAATATATAAGTATATTGTCGAACCTAAAAATATTTATAAGTTTAAATCAACTATGTGACTTACGTGCTATGTGATTTACATGATTACTTGAGTTCTATTTGTTAGATAATTTATATACGAGTCAAATAGAATCATATGAGTAGACGATAAGTGTGACGCCCTCCAAACCCGGGTCAGAAGTTTGGGGTCCACAACACACACACACACCATATTTAAACCTGCATATAATATATTATATGCATTGACCCTTCTTTACACAACCACGGATCGCAACAGGTTAAAGTATGAAAACAAGCCACCACCTTAACTTTTACTACATCGTACCAAAACCCAACTAGTTCAACTTACAACTGATAATGAAATCGTTCTTATAATCTTGCATAACTCATTTACAATATAAAGCTCCTTCTAGCTCGACCCAAATTAACCTGGAATCCTAGCTCGCTTACTGGACAGGGAATCCTCGTTACCAACAATTTCATTTTTGACTGTTGAAAACATAAAAAAAAATTGCAAGAGTGAGCTAACTAGCTCAGCAAGTCATAATAGCAATAACCGAGGTTAAACAATAATCAATTGAAATGATTCAGAAGAATCAAGTTTCTGAATAAGCAATGATTAGAAATGAATATTCACTTTTTATTTTAAAAACCAAGGTTAGGCTGCTGATCAGTCACGCACTAAACCCGAGCAAGGCTCCCAACTTTGCTCTATATACTGGATCCAAGGCACGCATTGGCCTATTATGACCACGAATTTGGTCCGACCATGAACCTGGTCCACATTTATAAAACTATCCAATTCTAAAACAATTCAATATGATAACCCATGTAATTCAATAAGTTGAATCATAAACAACATTTATCTCGAAGAATAGGGTGATTCATAATACCATGAAGGTAGAACAAGGAATTCAAAAAGATTGTCTTTCAATCAAAGAAAGAATTAGAAAGTAGAAGACCAAGGGTTCAAGGGTTACAGGGATTGGTCTTCTGTTAAACAAGGAATAAGGGTTGCTATGTGAAGCAATTCAATATCAGAAATCAGTATGTGGTAGATATGTATTTGTGGAGTAGTATCGTATGTGTTTGGCTCGTATCCGAGAATTCAAAAATCAATGGTTTATGAAGAATAAGGCTTATGGCTCAAGATTAATAAGAATCAGGGTTCAAGGTTGAATAGTTTAAAGCGCTTGCAATATAAAACAAAAGTTATTTTGAATAATAGCAACATGTTATGAGAAAGTTCGAAAATATTTGCAATATATCTTGAAAAAAGGTTCAGAAGTACTTGCCTTATCACAGATGATTTCCAACTTTACTTGTATTCATCTCAGAATTTTACTCATCAATCACTTTTCTTATCTTTCTATTCCTCGCTTCTATTTATCAATCACTTGCCTTCTCTTTCTGCACTTCCGTTCCATTTACGGATCACTGGCTTTCTTTCCTATGCCTCTCTTACTCTTCTAGGAATCACAAATATCTATCAATACTCAATTTCATATCATTCTAATCGTCACATAGACGTCACAAGCTTTTATCTACCCTTAGTTTTACCCAAATCCGATTTACGGATTAAAAGTTACAGCAAAAACCGCCATAAAATAACCACATAGGCATATAACACCTCAATCAGATAGCATGTAGCACATAGCATGCAAAATATTTGATCAAAATAATTTTTCAAAGAAGATTCAGGGTCAAAATGATTTTTAAGGTATTTAATAAGAATTTTTAAACATTTTTTGAAATTAAAACGGGACTCTGAATATATTTATAATTAAATTATAGGGTTCGAACACCCGAATCTGGCCTTAAATAATTTTATAATAATTATCGAGTTTTGAGAATAATTTTAAATAATATTTTAAAGCTCGAAACAATTTTTCAGAATTTCTAAATCACAAATAAATAATTAAATCTAATTATAAAATCAATTAATAATTAATTAAATTAATTAATCAATTAATATCAAATTAATTGATTAAATAAAATAACTAAAAACTAATTAAAATTAATTAATAAAATAAATCAGATTTATTTTGAATTAATATTTAATTAAAATGAATTTTGGAATTAAAACTGAATTTTAGAAATTAATAATAGAATTTTTGAATTATATTTAAATAAAAGTCACAAAAATAGAATTTTGGAAATGAGTTTGGGTAAAAGAAGATCAAAAACGGGTCAAGAGATAACCCAAACGGGTTGGAACCGGGTCGGGACGAACCCGCCGGATTCTGGGAATGAACCCAGTTTCCGGTGGCCGTCGCCGGACTCTGGTGACCTTTAAATCACCCAAATTTCATCATTTTTCTTCGTTTAAAGCTCCAGTTCGATCCAAATCGCATCCAGTAATTATATAATGCAATCAAAGTCTACAACAACCGTTCAAATTAGTTTTCCGGCAAAAACACATAAACACCGGCGGAATATTGAATTTTCTGACGAGCGTATCCTTCGAACAAAATAAGACCATAAATCGAACCTATTTTCCACGATCTATTCAATAGTACTATTTAATTAAATCAATAACCCTTAAAACAGAAAGTCCCAAAATTCAATCAAGAACATTCATATTCTTAAAACCCTAATTTAATAATTCTATAATCAAACTCACTTTTATACATGTTATTGAACTCTAAATTAGTCATATAATTTAACAGAATATCACTACTGAGTATAATTATAAATTCTTCTAGTTTGTGTTTCAATTCAAGCTCTCTAATTAACAATTTATCCATCCTTGAAAAATACACTTATTCATATTAGTCAACTTGTTCAACTTCTGAAAACCAGCACGTGGTCTCGACCAATACTATCATAATCTTGTGAAAGAATTCATTTGTTTTTAAAGCATCACATCTTAAAAATTATTGCAGTCAAATCACCAAACCTTCATCTCCCCTTATGTCTTTCCATACTGAACCTTTTTTGCTGACCCAGTTATAAGCATCAATTTTACCATAACTCACTTACTTGAGTGGGAATGCCCAACCATCCCTTGATGAACACACTCAAAGTTTATTCATAACTAGCATTTCTTCGATCTTGAATCTTCATGACAAATATCTTCCACCTGATTGAGTTATGCTTCATCTTCACAATATATTAATCGAGTCTTTGGGTATTATTAAGAATTTCTTCATTCACTTCTGTTGTCCAATCAATCATTTGCCTTATCCGATATACGCATCTTTACTTTCTTATTTATCTAGTTAATTTACCTCATACGGTTCGCTAACTACTCCAATTCACGTCAAAATCTCATACTTGAAATGTATAATGTATACAGATTTCCGCCTTGGATTTGATGTCCTCGTAACAACCACGTCATTGGCATAATGGTTCTTCTCTGCATATATATGTCCACCATTTATTGGTTTACAATTATCCACACTCATAATATAGCTCCATCTCCTACACGGGTTCATTTCACTTCCTTTTTTTAAATATTCAAAGAATAGACCTTACATAAGAAGGGAATTTGTGTATATGATTCTATTTGGAAACTTTTTGTAAGGAATAAGAGTACAAGGAGACAATCGGAAGGATTCATGAATCAACAAATCATGATTGAAAAAGAAAAAATGAATAATGATTTAGATGTTAGATATATTTGATAATGTCATGTGTAATATTATTTGTGTTTAGTTTTCAGATCTTATTTAACAGGACAAATCAGTACTTAACTGGAAATCAGCACTTATACTGAAGACAGAGCTTAAGATATCAGAACTTAAGTTATCAAAAACTTAAGTGATCAGAAGATATTTATCAGGAGATAATATCAGGACTTAAGATGACTTTCAGATAAGACAGACGGCTGATTGAAAGAAAAGAAGATTGAGACTAAGACAGAAAGAATTATGCATGAAAAAAAGAATTTTATGAAGAATAGAATACTTGGAAGAAAAGATAACTAGTTGATATATTTTAGGAAGCAAAATTATATTCCATATCAATTAGAATTTATATTGTAACTGTGTAGTACATAAACACAGGCATAGGGTTTACACTATAAGTGTTATCATTATCGAAGTTATTATTCTTTGTAACTAGCTCTCGTGATAATTTGTTCATCACTGAGAGAGGACAGTTCCATATTGTAACAGAGTTTATTGTGTTGAATAAAATCTATTTTCTGTTACTTGAGTTGTTATATTCGATTTGATTGTGCTAAATACTGTATCCAACCCCCTTCTACAGTGTGTGTGACCTAACAAGTGATATCAGAGCTCTCTGTTAACACACAAACAGTTTAAGATCCAAAAACAATCATGTCTGGAAAAGAAACTCCAACCAAGCCCACCAAAACTGAAGAACCTCCAAAAACCATAACCCATAGTTGATATGAGACTATAAGAGTTCCCATATTGAAACCTTCTGAGTATTTCATATGGAAAGTGAAGATGGCTATATTTCTGGAAGCTATAGATCCAGAATATCTCGACAGGATTTATGAAGGACCACATATGCCAACCAAACTCTCTGTAGAAGTTGCAGTTCAGCCAGCAAAGTCTGTACCAAAGGAGAAAAGTGATTACACTGCTGAAGATATCTCATCGATTGCAAATGATGCAAAGGTAAGACACTTGCTGCATAGTGCCATTGATACTGTCATGTCAAATAGGGTAATTAAATGCAAGACTGCAAAATAGATATGAGATGCTTTGGAAACAAGGTGTCAGGGAACTGATTCAATCAAGAAGAACAGTAAGACTATACTCACTCAAGAATATGAGCACTTTGACTCAAAGCCTGATGAGTCATTAACTGATTTATATGACAGATTTATCAAACTCTTGAATGATTTGTCACTAGTTGACAAAGAGTATGATATTGAAGATTCAAATCTTAAATTCCTGTTAGCACTTCCTGAAAGATGGGATTTGAAGGCCACAATAATAAGAGACAACTATAATCTTGATGAAACAACTTTTGATGAAATTTATGGGATGCTCAAGACTCATGAACTTGAGATGGAACAAAGAAGCAAGAGGAATGGAAGAAAGTCAAGGACAGTTGCTTTTGTGGCTGAGGAGGAAAATCCCAAAGTTGCTGCCTCAAATAAAGGCAAAGGAAAAGCTCTCATCACAAAGTCTGATACTGAGTCATCAAGTTCTGATAGTGATGATGACTCAAAAACTGAAAGTATATATGAGATAGACCCTGATGAAGAGATGATGAAGCTGTGTGCTCTTATAGTAAAAGGAATCACAAAGATTGCATACAGGAAATTCAGAAGAGGAAAGAAATTTTCCAGGAAAGGTGCAAGTTCTGAAAAGAAAGGTTTTAGAAAATCTGAAGGCAAAGGAGGAAAGTCTGACAGAGGAGATTACTCAAATATTAAATGCTACAACTGTGGTGAGAAAGGCCACATATCTCCTGATTGCAGAAAAAGGAAGAGTGACAAAGGCAAGGCTCTTGTCACAAAGAAGAAAAGCTGGTCAGATGCTTCAGATTCTGAGGATGAGGAAAACTATGCCTTAATGGCAAATGTTGATAGCAGTTCTGATACTGCTGACTTAAAGGTACCTCAAACTACTTATGCCATTCATACTGATGATATTACTGAGTTGAGAAGATATCTTAAAACCATGTTCATTAGTTATAAAGATCAAACTTTAACATGTGACAGATTAACTTCTGAAAATCTTTCTTATAAAAAAAGGAATGATTATTTCAAAAAAGAGTTAGTCATGTACCATCAAACTCAGAAAGACAGAGATGATGCCTTTTATGTTAGGGATGAAGTGTTAAAAATGAATGAATCTCTAAAAACTGAGTTAAAAAAGGAAAGAGAGATTATCAGGACTTGGACTAACTCTGGTAAAGCAACTCAGGATATTCTTAGTAGTGGAAACTGGAAAGAGGGCTTAGGTTATGGAGATGATAAGAACAGGAAGAGAACTGTAGAAACTGAGCATATAGTTGTTAAACAAAAACCAAAGGTAAATCCTGTTAAGTTTGTAAATGCAAAGTCTAATATTCAGAAATTAGAAGTTAAGGAGGAAGTAACTTCTGACAAACCTAAACAGGATAAGCCAACTGAAGTTAACATAGGCTTAATGACTAAGAAGCAGCTTAAACATAAGCTGAAAGATGTTAAGAATGTAAACAAGGTAAAACCACCTAGGAAAAATAGGAATGGAAAGGAAGGTGTGAATAAAAGTAACAATTATAAGCATGTTCCTAATGCTCCTAGAAAAACATGTCATAACTGTGGAAACTCTAACCATCTGGCTTCTTTTTACAGGAAGAATAAGAACATAAACTCCTTACCTTCAAATTCAGGAGTTAAGAGTCAGTCTGTTAGATATAAGCCACAAAATCCTTGTTTTCATTGTGGTAGTTTATGGAATTCCATTAATACTTGTAAGGAATATCATTGTTTGTACTATGATTATTATCAAATAAAACCCTTTTGTAAAGAAAGTTAGCATTATTCCTTTTAGTATAAGTTCTGATGCAAAGTCTGATATTGCAAATTCGGATAAGAAAACTGTTAACATAAACTCTGATGCTAAATCCGTTACAAATGTTAACAAACTTAAAAAGGCCAAAGGATCCAAGCAAGTCTGGGTCCTTAAAACTAATCATTAGTGGTCTTTGTGATTGCAGGGCAACATGAATAACATCCTAGTTCTGGACAGTGAATGTTCAGGACATATGACTGAAAATAAAACCCTGCTATCAGACTTTGTGGAGAAAGCTGGCCCAGGTGTTTCTTATGGAGATGGCAACATTGGAAAAACTCTGGGATATGGCAATATCAATCTTGAGAATGTCATCATTGAAATAGTAGCTCTGGTCTCAGGACTTAAACACAATCTGCTGAGTGTGTGTCAAATCTGTGACAGAGATTATTATGTGGATTTCTTTGAAGAACACTGTGAAGTTGTAAGCGAATCTGCAGGCAAAGTTGTTCTGAAAGGATATAGACATTATAACATTTATGAAGCCAAGCTTTCAACAAGTACTGATGGTTCTACAATCTGTCTGTTGAGTAGAGCATCAGTTGAAGAAAGCTGGGATTGGCACAAGAAACTCTCTCATTTAAATTTTAACAATATAAATGAACTTATCAAGGAAGATCTTGTGAGAGGACTGCCAAAATCAGTATTTGCTCCTGATGGCCTTTGTGATTCATGTCAGAAGGTAAAACAAAGAAAATCTTCATTCAAGAGCAAGACTGAATCATCAATTCTTGAGCCTTATCACTTACTACAGGTTGATCTATTTAGTCCAGTGAATGTCATATCTATTGCAAAGAAGAAATATGCTATAGTCATAGTGGATGAGTTCACCAGATACACATGGGTGTATTCCTTACACACAAAAAGTGAAACTGTATCTATCTTGATTGATCATGTCAAACAACTGGATAAATTGGTCAAAGATTCTATGAAGATCGTAAAAAGTGATAATGGCACTGAGTTCAAGAACTTGATCATGGAAGAGTTCTGCAAAAACCATGGAATAAAGCAGGAATTTTCCGCTCCTGGAACTCCACATCAAAATGGAGTTGTTGAAAGAAAGAATAGAACTCTTATTGAAGCTGCACGAACTATGCTTGATGAAGCAAAGTTGCCAACCTACTTTTGGGCTGAAGCTGTGCAGACTGCTTGTTTTACTCAAAATTCAACACTTATCAACAAGCATGGAAAAATGCCATATGAGATGGTGAAGAAAAAGAAGCCAAATCTGAAGTATTTTCATGTATTTGGATACAAGTATTTTGTTCTTAAGACTCATCCCGAACAACTATCTAAATTTGATCTAAAAGTTGATGAAGGAATTTTTGTTGGATATCTACTTTCTACAAAAGCCTTTAGAGTCTATAATTTAAGAACAAAGGTTGTAATGGAATCTATCAACGTCTCTTTTGATGATAAGAAGATTACTGGACTTGAAGATTTCAATGATCATGATCAGCTGAGATTTGAAAATGAAGCTTTAAATTCTGATTCTGTAACTCTTGACAGTCTAAAACCTGATACTGCAAACTCTGACGGATTAAACTCTGATGTCATTGAAACTGTGGTGACTAAGCCAAAAGAAGATGCACCTGTACAGGGGGAGCATACTGAAGATACAACCACATCTCAAGAAGCATCAGAACCCACAACAGGCTCTTCAAGTTCTGATGGGACATGTTCTGATAATTCTGGAAACTCATGTTATGATATTTCTGGAAACTCAAATTCTGAAGGATCCAACTCAGAGAGCATAATTTCAGGGGGAGCATCAGAAAATGTTGATGGAGACAGCATGGATCATGGGGGAGCATCCAGTTTTAGAGAAAACCTTCTATCTGCAAGGAAGTGGACTAAAGCACATACACCTGACTTATTGGAAATCCTGATGCAGGTGCAGAACTAGAACAGCTACATCAAATGAATGCCTCTATCATTCTTTTCTTTCTCAGACTGAACCAAAGAAAGTGGAAGAAGCTCTTCAAGATGCTGATTGGGTGCAGGCAATGCAAGAAGAGCTAAATGAATTTGAAAGAAATAAAGTCTGGACCCTAGTGCCAAGACCAAAGAACAGGTCTGTTGTTGGTACAAAGTGGGTGTTCAGAAACAAAACTGACAGTGATGGCATAATTATAAGGAACAAAGCAAGGCTGGTTGCAAAAGGACACTCTCAACAGGAGGGAATTGATTATGATGAAACATTTGCACCAGTTGCTAGATTAGAAGCCATAAGAATATTTTTGTCTTATGCTGCTCACAAGAAGTTTAAAGTCTTTCAAATGGATGTGAAAAGTGCTTTTCTCAATGGAGAATTGGAAGAAGAGGTATATGTTGAACAACCTCCAAGCTTTGTAGATCCCAAATTTCCCAATCATGTCTACATGCTTGATAAAGCACTTTATGGCCTTAAGCAAGCTCCAAGAGCATGGTATGAGACATTAGCTCAGTTTCTTCTGGAAAGTGGATTTAACAGAGGGACTATTGACAAAACATTGTTCTACCTCAACCATGGAAAGGACTTACTTTTGGTGCAAATATATGTTGACAATATCATTTTTGGTTCTACAAATGATAGACTTTGTAAGAAGTTTGCCAAGCTGATGCAGTCAAGATATTAAATGAGTATGATGGGAGAACTTATCTATTTTCTGGGGCTTCAAGTCAAGCAGAATGAAGAAGGAACTTTTATTTGTCAATCTAAGTACACCAGAAATTTGTTGAAGAAATTTGGAATGCAGGATTGTTCAAGTGCATCCACTCCTATAGCCATTGCAACTAAGTTGGATAAGGATACTGGGAAATTAGTAGATATTACTGATTATAGAGGTATGATTGGCTCTCTACTCTATCTAACTGCATGTAGACCTGATATCATGTATGCTACCTGTCTTTGTGCAAGATTTCAAGCAGATCCAAGAGAACCTCACTTAATAGCTGTGAAAAGAATTTTCAAGTACCTTAAGGGTACAACTGATCTGGGATTGTGGTCTTCTAGAGAATCAGACTTTAATCTAATAGGTTACTCAGATGCAGATTTTGCAGGATGCAAAATGGACAGGAAAAGCACAAGTGGAAGCTGCCAATTTCTTGAAGGCAGATTGGTTTCTTGGTTTAGCAAGAAACAGAAGTCAATTTCTACATCAACTGCAAAAGCAGAATACATTGTTGTAGGAAGCTGTTGTGCACAGATTCTTTGGATGAAGAGTCAGTTACTGGATTATGGGTTAGAATTTTCTAAAATCCCTATTTACTGTGATAATCAAAGTGCTATTACTATGACAGGTAATCCAGTTCAACACTCAATGACAAAGCACATCAGCATTAGGTACCACTTCATAAGGGAACATGTGGATGAAGGTACAGTGGAATTGCATTTTGTTCCCACAGATCAACAACTAGTAGATATCTTCATAAAACCACTCTGTGAAGCTACTTTTACAAGATTGGTAAATGAACTTGGAATGGTTTCAGGTTCTTTCTCTAAATCTGCTTAGTTTATGTTCTGATTTATCAGACTTTATGATCAGTATTTACAGATATTACTATCTTTGTGTATTATGTGCTTAAATTGAAAAATTGCTTAAGTGCTGATTGTTGTCTGATGTGAATTTCTAAACTCTGAATGTGATATGAATGTTTTTGTGACTATTCAATCCAATGAGGATAATTGTGCTAGATGCTGAACTAGTAGTCTTTAATATACTAAAGATCCCATGTTTGAAGTAATTGTTTATGTGGAAAACTTTTAACACAAGCAAATTCTGATATTGAGCTTAATTAAGTTTACTTTGTGTATCTTATTACTAAGTCAAAAACTAGAATAATGCTTCTTATCTATTAAGTTCTGATGTTAGTAAATCTGGTGGATGTACTAAGTGCTGATAAGCCTCACTTATCAAAAGAAAAAGAAAAGAAATAAAAATCAGGTACTCCTTTGAGATCTAGAGTAAAAATGTGGAAGGGAAGACCCAAGTGCATTGCTGGTATTAAGTAATATGCATTAGAAAAGCAAAATAAAATTTTTTTGGTGACTTTTCATACTCTATGATTACTGGAGAAATACTCTAATAGTAGCATAAATTCTGATAAGCAGTCATGACTCACTTACACTAAGAAGCCACTGTAAAATGGAATTTCAAAAGATGCATAAAATGAGCATAAAACAATTGAGGTGGACTCATGCATGAACTCATTCTAAAGTAGACTTCAGAATAATGACAGATTTTGAGTAAAGTTCTTAGTTATGCCTTATTTCTAAGATGTACTGAAGTGAATCAGACTTTACTCTTTGTCTGATATTTAGCTTAATGCACACACTTACACTCCATATGAATGATGAAAATTACTGTGGTGTTAAATGTTGTTTTAGATGAACAATTTATGTGTCAGATTGCATAAATTCTGAGGACAAGTTCTGATGGAAGTTCTGATGATTAAGTTCTGATGAAACCATATCAGAATTTGTGTGAAGAATTACAAGAATACACATTCATTTTTCGAGTTAAGGAGCCATATTCTGATGACTTTTAAATCCTGATAATAATCAAGTTCTGATGCTGACGTGACAATATTTATTTACTTGGTTTATTATTGGTCATTACTTGAACGATAATATTTTTACAGAATATTGGTTAATGTGAGTTAAAACAGTCATAATCATTATGGTTTAGTGGTTAGCGTGTATGTCTTGAAAACCTGCATGCGCACAGTAATTATTATCATATCCCGTGCCCATTAACTCTGGCTTTAGATCTTTTACTGACTGTTATTATTACACTTTAGTTTAGGGAGTCGAGGGATCATTATTTTTACTTGTAAAGTTTAACCAGTTCTCGCGTCCCTTGGTATTCTATTGGATATTTAAACCAACCATTCATTCCAACCAAAATATCTTTCATTTTCTCACAAACTCACTCTCTTTTTATTCATACCAACAAAAATGGTCCGTTTCAACATGTTCCTGAACTATGAAACCTTTCACATCGAGTTGAGTTGTGATGAATGGCAACAGGAGTGGCATGTCACCGCCATTCCTGACGAACTTTGGAACTCACTTCCACAAGAGGTTCACACAGAAATCTTGTTCTTATCAATGGAGTATCACCTCCATCTTGATAGGTTGGAAGAGGAAAGGAGAAAAGCTCTCCGTCAGCAAGAACGGATCATCCGTCTTGCAGTGCTCTTTGTCAGCAGCAGAAGGAGTTAGTCATTAGGTTTTCTTAGACTAGGACTAAGGCTGTTGATGTTAGGAATCGTAGAATAGGACTATCTTGTAATTTTTGCATGTAATTGCTAAATTTCATCAAATTTAATCATTTGATATATCAATGAAATTTTCTATAATTGTAAGATTTGTTCTTTGTTTCTCAAATTATGTGACTGTGCATGTTTAATTGCAATTTATTAATCTTTACTCAATCGACTTTTAATCTTATTTTGTGATGAATGTTTTGATTAAATTCTGTTAATTTGAGGAAACAACTGAGGAACAGGTTCCCATATCGAAACCTGTTGTTGTACAAGCTGAGAAGGTTTCTTCTCAGAAAGATACTGTAACTGGGAGTTCTAAGCCCCTCAAAAGGCTTAGAAAGTTAAAATCTGATGATAAAACTCCTACAGTGTCTCCACCTTTGAAGAAATTAAAGAAACAGAGAGCTCATAGGGACATAGTTGAGTCAGATTCAGATGTAGTGGAAGCAGTTAAGGAAGGGGATCAGGAATCTCTGATCTCAACAGAACCAATTGTTATCGAATCACTTACTTCTGCACAACATGAAAGTGCTCAAGACAAAATTCCTACACCTCATATGTCACCTATAGTTGATCCAGTACATACTGAAGAACCAGGTACTAGTGCTGAAATTGATATTCATAACTTGATTGTGCTTGAAGTTTTGTACTTAGAAGCTCCACCGATTCAACTCACTTCACCAACAACATCAATTTTGGATGTTGATCAGAACCTGGCTGCAGATCAGAATTTAGAGGATGATGATGAAGTCTCTATAGCCTCTCATACTGCTGTTTTATTCGAGGATGTTGATACTGTAGGCACTACAAGTTCTGATGCTGCTAATGAAGAAATTACTGGTGAAGCTGCTGCTAATTTAGATGTTGATGCAGCTGGTCCATCAGGACATGCACCTTAACAAACAATTTCTAAAGCTGATTTAGTTAAGAAGTTTGTTATAGGGGAAGCACCAGTACCTTGGAGTGAAACTCCTAGAGAAAAGGAGTGGACTAAGGAATGGAACACAGTTAGTTTTGTTCCTTCTGAAAAGATTCTTGCTGAGCATCTGGAAAAAGCTGATGAAATGCTGATAAATGATGATTTCAAGGCACAACTGAGAGTTACTGCATTGAGTACTAGGAACCTTCAGGGTCAACACTCAATAACTCATGCCAAGGTGAATAAAATTCAAGAAACTTTGATCCAGCAAGATATGAATGTGAAACTTGAAAAGAACAGATTTTTCAAGCCAGCCTTTGACAGAATTGCCTATATTGAGAAAACTCAGGAGAAGCAACAAACTCAAATTGAGGAAATTTTGAAGAATCAAGCTTCTCACCAAATCAACTCAATGAGATCCAATCCTCAGTGGAATTGCTTGTCTCTCTTCTTTTACCTGCTGATGCCAAAAAGGGGGAGAAAGTGATTAAGTCCAAATGCAAATCTATTCAGACACTGAAAGGAAAGTATGATGGAAATGATGACCAGGGAAACTCTAACAAGGGTAGAGGTCAAGGTCAAGGCAAAGGATTTTCATCAAGTAAAGCTAGAATTACAAGTCAAGGAACAAGTTCTGATATTGGGAGAAGAATAAGTTCTGATACTGGTAAAAGGATAAGTTCTGGTGAACATCTGGAACTTGGTGAAGAAATTTCAAAACAATTATTTCTTAAAGAAAATCCAGGAATGGACTTTGAGAGTCTAAAGGAAGAAGAAGCTAGACTCAAAGCATAAGGTGTCAAGACAAAATCTAAAACTTCTGTTATTGAAAAGAAATTTCCAAAGCCTAAGGGTATTGTGATAAAGGAAAGAACAAGTTCTTAGGCAACCAAAGCCAAATCACAAGTGGAAATTGATCCAAGGTCCAAGGGCAAAGAAAAAGTTGATGAACCTGTAAAGGTTTATATGCCAGTCATGGATGAAGAAATAATTGATGATGCAGAAGATGCTAATCTTACTCTGATGCAAAAGAAGATTTTTTAAACAACCTCTGACATGGCCCATGTTGTTAAGAGTCAAGATATAGTAAGTTCTGATATGACAGTGAAGCAGGCAACCTCTGACATAGCTCAAGTTGGCTTGATATCAGAAGATAAGGAAAAGGAAACCTCTGACATTGCTCATGTTAAACCTTCAAAGATACTCCTACCAGGATTCACCAAAGCTAAACAGACTCAACCTTTGAAGACTGCAACAAGTGGTTTTGAAGCAAGAGTTGTTACAGGAAAGGAAGCAAGAGATAAATCTGGGTTGGGTAGTTCTGATGAAAGAAGAGTACATAATACTACCAATGATCCGACTTCCTTAAGTGGACCAGGTGTTGGAGCAACTCCTGAAAGATTGAATCGACTTGAATCTGTATAAATGGTTTACCATACCTTTTTGAAAGAACATATCTTGTTATATTTTATGACAGATGGAAGGGTATACCAGATTAAGCTGAATG
This sequence comes from Apium graveolens, assembly GCF_009905375.1. Taxonomy (NCBI): domain Eukaryota; kingdom Viridiplantae; phylum Streptophyta; class Magnoliopsida; order Apiales; family Apiaceae; genus Apium; species Apium graveolens. The sequence goes on from NC_133651.1 coordinate 176,101,675, forward strand.
CTATACCACTGAAGTATTTTGAGGAACTGGAACATGTTCTATTCCTACTTCAAGTGAAAGACAGATTAAAAGATAGTGTTGCAGGGTATTTAAAGTCTCAAATTCAAAGACAGAAGAAGCTTTATTCTGTAAAGTCTGACAGCACATACTGTCCCAAGTATAGAGATTACAAAGGTGATATTGTCGAAATGAAGCCTAACTCTGCTAAGATTATAACTACTTTTCTGGGTTATAAAGCTGTGGAATTCAATCTAGAGTCTGACAAGGCATATCTGATCAGACTATATCAGGAGATAAGAAAAGCTAAGATAAATGATCTCAGAGCAGCTATTTTTCAAACTAGAGAAGATACAGCTGAATTGATAAATGCTAAAAGGAGGATGGTTAATGAACTTGAATATGTTGGGAGATGTTTGTTGAAGAACTATCTCAGAACAACTCCTAATATCAAAGAGATCAGAAATTGAAGCCAAGTCAAAGATCTACAACTGCTTTAATTCTGAAGTGTATACAGACTGAAGCTGTTATCAGAAGTTTAAGATGGTAAAGCTGAAAGGACTGTAAGTTGTAGTTATCTAGTCAAATTCTCATGTATTTGTACTTAATGTTTTTAACATCATCAAATATCTATTGAACTTGTATATTATGTTAATTTACAAGTTGAGGGAGATTGTTAGATATATTTGATAATGTCATGTGTAATATGATTTGTGTTTAGTTTTCAGATCTTACTTAACAGGACAAATCAGTACTTAACTGGAAATCAACACTTATACTGAAGACAGAGCTTAAGATATCAGAACTTAAGTTATCAGAACTTAAGTGATCAGAAGATATTTATCAGGAGATAATATCAGGAATTAAGATGACTTCCAGATAAGACAGGTGGCTTATTGAAAGGAAAGAAGATCGAGACTAAGACAGAAAGAATTATGCATGAAGAAAGAATTCTACGAAGAATAGAATACTTGGAAGAAAAGATAACTAGTTGATATATTTTAGGAAGCAGAATTATATTCCATATCAATTAGAATTTATCTTGTAACTGTGTAGTATATAAACACAGGCATAGGGTTTACACTATAAGTGTTATCATTATCGAAGTTATTATTCTTTGTAACCCTAGCAGCTCTCGTGATATTTTGTTCATCACTGAGAGAGGACAGTTCCATATTGTAACAAAGTTTATTGTGTTGAATAAAATCTGTTTTCTATTACTTGAGTTCTTATATTCGATTTGATTGTGCTAAACACTGTATTCAACCCCCTTCTACAGTGTGTGTGACCTAACATTAGATATGAATGAGACAACCATATTTGTACTCAAGATGGCCAGTCTTTCATACTATATGGCATACAACCCATGATTAGGTGGCGTCCCACCAGACTCTTTGTCATTTTGGAAAAATGTCACACCATAACACTGTTTGTCTCAATCAGAAGGCAATATTTTGAAGGAGGAATGATTTGAAAGAGATTCAACAATTTTCTTGGCAACTTATAGAGCTGATCATGAAAGAAGTTCATACTTTACTCGAGATTCATAAGAATGTACATGATTATAGGAAAGAATGATATCATTGGTTGCCATCTACATTTCATCCGTTTACAGCTTCAACGCTTGTCCGATCAATAGATCCCATTCCGAGTCATATATTAACATTTGAAAGTTTTTTGAAATGCTTTCTTAAATCGATCATTAGAATAATTTCCCATTTATTAGGTCTTGTATCTTTAGCATCACGCTTCCCTCTTCATTATTTTTATAATTTGATTCTAGTTGCACTCTTACGAGATTTGCAATCATAACTTCGAATTTCACTTATGCTGCCGATCGTTTAACATATCGCCTCTTTTGTTAATAACATTCTTCCTTTAGAAAAGTCTGGAAATTTCTCAATCTTTTTTTATCATAGTCGGCTTCTTGTAAATTGACATACCCTTTGAACTCTAATAGTCTTAGAAATTGGTTGAATAGTTGCTCCGTACATCGGTTCTGTCATTTAAACTTATCAAGCAAGATTTGCACTCTTTTGTTAGAAACAATCAAATCTTTTCTGTAATAGCGGGTCCACTTGGCCTTCTAAATGAACCATACTACTTCTAGAACAAATATTCTTCTGGATAATCTGAATCTTATAACAAACAAGAAACTCAAATAGTGGTTTGATAACCAAGTTTTTAAAACTTGTTTTGTTCCAAGGACTTTTATAAAAATTTTGTTAAGAAAATTTCTTTTGAAAAAAAGGTTTAAAATTTTAAAAATCATACACCTGGTCGACATTATGAGTTGGTTGTCATTCTTCTCAACTATCACAAGGAAATTTAATTAGGAAAACAATCTGATAAGAGACCATTTATTTCCATATATCTTCTACCCTTTATTTGGTCCATTTTGCCTTCATTGGTTGACAAAAGTCCAGTTACCGTTGTATATTACATTATTCGTAACTTCACTTCTAGTCTTCCATAATGGTAACACTCCTGTCATCATCTCTTACGATTACTAAGTATAATAAATTTATCTAGTAATCATCAGATTTATTTTAAAAAATGAGGTTGACTAATATCACATCATATTACTAATATACGCATCATGTTTGGTCATAACACCATCATCTATTTCCAAAAAATGCTCAATTTCCAATCTTCTCAAACTCCCTTAAAATTCATCTAGCTCACTTCACAAGATACTCATGGGTGGCATACTCACTAGTAGCTCTATATAACCTAGTAGCAACTATTTTTCGGAATACCTAAATCCTATCTCTAGGTTCCTTCCCACTTTTCTTAATACCTCGTATACTCACCATATGTTGTAGCTTTCGAATACATCATCATAGGTATTGTTACTTCATAAGATGAGTTCTAAACGGATGTTATAGAACAAGGTGTAGAGTAGACAGAAAATATGTACTCACAGTTGAATATCCGGTAGAACCAGAATTAGCATGTGGGGGATTTTCGAATTGGTAGTCTCGCATCAGGGGATGAAATATTAATGTGAAAAGGTGTAATCGCTGTAACAGGATGTGACATGGCTAACACCAGTGAATGTGCAGAGCGTGAATCAGATGATGGTCCTTCGGCTGAATGCTCCGAATGATCAGACGATACTGAAATAAAAGAATCTGACATCAATGCTATCTGAAAATCGCGTCACCAGATAAGAATCTCGAATCTCATCACGAATCTTTCCAAAACCTATTGTATAGTCATACTCAACCTCTCGATATTCTATTTTTCTATTTCCCAATCCTAATATTAACCCTATATCCATTCCCGATAATCTAGGCTTGTTTCAGTGACTTATAACCTGTAGCTCTGATACCAAACCTGTGACGCCCTCCAAACCCGGGTCAAAAGTTTTTGGTCCACAACATACACACACACACACTATATTTAAACCTGTATATAAAATATTATATACATTGATCCTTCTTTACATAACCACAGATCGCAACAGGTTAAAGTATGAAAATAAGCCACCACCTTAACTTTTATTACATCGTACCAAAACCCAACTAATTCAACTTACAACTGATACTGATATCGTTCTTACAATATTGCATAACTCATTTACAATATAAAGCTCCTTCTAGCTCGATCCAACTTAACCTGCAATAATAGCTCACACACTAGACTAGGAATCCTCGTTACCAACAATTTCCTTTTCAACTGTTGAAAACATAAAAAAAAATTGCAAGAGTGAGCTAACTAGCTCAGCAAGTCATAATAGCAATAACCGAGGTTAAACAATAATCAATTGAAATGATTCAGAAGAATCAAGTTTCTGAATAATCAATAATTAGAATTGGATATTCACTTTTCATTTTAAAAACCAAGGTTAGGCTGCTGATCAGTCACGCACTAACCCCGAGCAAGGCTCTCAGCTTTGCTCTATATACTGGATCCAAGGCACGCATTGGCCTATTATGACCACGAATTTGGTCTGACCATGAATCTGGTCCACATTTATAAAACCATCCAATTCTAAAACAATTTAATATGATATCCCATGTAATTCAATAAGTTGAATCATAAATAACATTTATCTCGAAGCATAGGGTGATTCACAATACCATGAAGGTATAACAAGGAATTCGAAAAGATTGTCTTTCAATCAAGGAAAGAATTAGAAAGTAGAAGACCAAGGGTTCAAGGGTTACAAGGATTTGTCTTCTGTTAAACAAGTAATAAAGGTTGATATGTCAAACAATTCAATATCAGAAATCAGTATGTGGTAGATATGTATTTGTGGAGTGGTATCGTATGTGTTTGGCTCGTATCTGAGAATTTAACAATCAATGGTTTATGAAGAATAAGGTTTATGGCTCAAGATCAATAAGAATCAGGGTTCAAGGTTGAATAGTTTAAAGTGCTTGCAATATAAAATAAAAATTATTTTGAATAATAGCAACATGTTATGAGAAAGTTCAAAAATATTTGTAATATATCTTGAAGAAAGGTTCAGAAGTACTTGCCTTATCACAGATGATTTTCAACTTTACTTGTATTTATCTCAAAATTTTACTCATCAATCACTTTTCTTCTCTTTCTATGCCTCACTTCTATTTATCAATCACTTGCCTTCTCTTTCTATGCTTTCGTTCTATTTACGGTTCACTGGCTTTTTTTCCTACGCCTCGCTTACTCCGCTAGGCATCGGAAATATCTATCAATACTCAATCTCATATCATTCTAATCGTCAAATAGACGTCATAAGCTTTTATCTAGCCTTCGTTTTAACCAAATCCGATTTACGGATTAAAAGTTACAGCAAAAACCGTCGGACAATAACCACATAGGCATATAACACCTCAATCAGATAGCACATAGAACGCAAGATATTTGATCAAAATAATTTTTCAAAGAAGATTCGGGGTCAAAATGATTTTTCAGGTATTTAATACGAATTTTTAAACATTTTTCGGAATTAAAACAGGATTCTGAATTATTTTATAATTAAATAATAGGGTTCGAACACCCGAATTTGACCTTAAAATAATTTTATAATAATTATCGAGCTTTGAAAATAATTTTAAATAATATTTTAAAACTTGTAACTATTCTTCGGAATTTCTAAATCACAAATAAATAATTAAATCTAATTATTAAATCATTTAAAATCAAAATAATAATTAATTAAATTGATTAATCAATTAATATTAAATTAATTGATTAATTAAAATAATGAAAAACTAATTAAAATTAATTAATAAAATAAATTAGATTTTTTTTGAATTAATAATTAATTAAAGTGAATTTTGGAATTAAAAATGAATTTTTAGAAATTAAAAATAAAAATTTTGAATTATTTTTAAATAAAAATCACAGAAACGGAATTTTGGAAATGAGTTTGGGTAAAAGAAGATCAAAGGCGGGTCAAGAGATAACCTAAACGGGTTGGAACCGGGTCGGGACGAACCCGCCGGATTCTGGGAATGAACCCAGTTTCCGGTGGCCATCGCCGAACTCCGGTGACCCTTAAATCACCCATAATTTCATCATTTTTCTTCGTTAAAAGCTCCAGCTCGATCCAAATCGCATCTAGTAATTATATAATGCAATCAAAGTCTACAATAACCGTTCAAATTAGTTTTCCGGCAAAAACACATAAACACCGGCGAAATATTGAATTTTTCGACGAGCATGCTCCCGATATCCTTCGAACAAAATAAGACCATAAATCGAACCTATTTTCCACAATCTATTCAATAGTACTATTTAATTGAATCAATAACCCTTAAAATAGAAAGTCCCAAAATTCAATCAAGAACATTCATATTCTTAAAACCCTAATTTAATAACTCGATAATCAAACTCACTTTTATACATGTTATTGAACTCCAAATTAGTCATATAATATACCAAAATGACTAGGAAGAAAAGATCTACATGATTATAGCATCAAATCATATCAACAACACCAAGAACAAAAATTCATAATTTAATCTTTAAATAATCCAAATTAAAATAAAAAAATAAAAAAATACTTTTCCTGCATAAAAACGGATGATTGATTATGAAAGGACTTTTCGAGAGTTTCGATTTGATATATTGCACGCCCGAATCGGAGTTCGATAACGTCTTCGTTTGTGCGTTTGATTATGAACAACGCAACGTTTTTTAGGGTTTTTCTCTGTATTTACTATATTTTTACTATTCGATTATGATTATACGAATAAAATGAAATAATTAAAGGGCTATATATATTTATGGAATATTGGTTCGTATTGGATCGTTTTGGATTGATAAATTCGTTACTTAGCAGCTAAGTAATTGCCAAAACGATCTGATTTGATACCCGTATTGGATAATTATCCAAACCGAGCTTCTTATAAAACACTTTATACGAAAATAATGTAATATTATTTCGTCTTTCGACAATACGGGTTTTGATGATTCACCGAAATGATTATCGTATCGAAAACCTTGTGCCAGGCCGCGCACGGGTCAAACCGTAATCCGGATTGAAAAAGTCAAAACACGGAAAATGTCTGGAATTACCATATTAGGTTAGGTAGGAGTTTTCGGAAGAGTTTCGGGTTATAAAAACGTAAAAACAATTGAGGTTGGACGATTCCCGGCTTTATAAAATAATTTTGTAATAATTCAGAAAATAATTAATAAATTCATAAATCAATATAAAATCATGTAACAGTCCAAAAAATTCTAGAAAAATATCACAATTATCTATATTTTATTCTGGGCATAATAAAATTAACATACTTATACTTACCATATATAAGTATCCACATATCCACACAAATCATCAAATTATTCCCTAAAAATCACATAATAATCAAATAATAATCATTTATCGATAAAAATTATTATACGCTATGTCCCGGATATTATAATAAGGGCTACGTGGTCTCAGTTTGTGATATGCTTACGATGTAAGTCAACTAAACGAGTATCTTTCTTTGATAGATTCAACATCAACAAGGAGGATCAAGCCAGAGATAGAGAACTGTGATCTACCCAGAGTAGAGTGTGTACCAGACAAGTTTTTCCCCTATTCTAAGTTCAGAATAATGAATTGCTTTCAAATTACCATGGCAGCTATACCTTGACAACTCTTGTTCACAAACACTGATACACAATTTGTTGTTCCTTTATTCATATTTCATTTCGATTCCTGATTTCTCCTATACATTGATACCTCTATTCATATTCTAATAGTTATATAGACATATACATATACTCTGAGATATTCCGATGTTGGGATCCATCAAAAGCATACCAATTATTCTGGATGTTGATCGATGGACTGGATGGTTACGATGCGGGCCGAGTATGAACCGGACCGTTGATTATTAGGTCATAGTGCCTGGGTACCCTATATGTTGGTGGGTCTATTCAGTTGGGTATAGATCTGCGCTATATCATGACTGATCAGCAGGTTATAGTTCATATGTTGGTTTTTGTGTCCAGTCTAATTCATTTGGTACTCGCCGATAGTGGCCTTCATTATTCCCTGCAGAAACATGTGATTACACGAGAAATCAGATAACTGGTTCATTTAACATTCTCTCTTTACACTATATATATATATATATAAATGTTTCAGGCTTGTTGAGCAATTATGGTTCACCCCTTTATAGTTATTCACCTTGTTTTTCAGTTAAGGCCGAGAATGAAACTCATCCGTACTCAAGTAGTCAAGAAGCGGGTCAGACGGCGGGACCCTCTGGCACCAAGGGTGCTAATTCCAATTCCAGAAGAGAGTTTTGAGATGCCCGAGTAGGTGTAGCAGAAACATATGTAGATGTTGTTTGAATAAAAGAAACTTAGTTTAAAATTTGTGTAGATAACTGGTTTGTAATAAAGAAGGCTTGTAAGACTGTTTATTTGGGTGTTTGTAATAAAGATAGTAAGTTGTTCTTGATTTCACACCTTAACCTTAAAAGATTATGAGTAGTAATATCAAAGGGTAATTATATATTTGTATAATTATTGTATAGGTTTAATAATGTAATTAGTGGTAGTAATACCCCAGATCTATACTCCGGATCTGGAAGGTATTACAGAAAGGCTAGATTCTCAGTAACTTCATCCATGTCATCTTGGATTGGACAGTCTTCATCTTCAGCCATCAAATCTTTTCCCTTTTTCATATCAGACCTCCCTTCACAAACATTAATGTTTGGTGCAGCTTTAATAGCTTCAACATTCAATTCCACCACTCTCTCTTGCTCAGCGACCAATACCACAGATCCACCTTTTTTCCTTCCTTCCTCTATCAGCTCATCTTGTTCCATTTCAAGCTCATAGATCTTCAAAATTCCATATAGTCTCTCAAGAGTAAAATCCTTGTACTCTTGTGAATTTATGAGAGTGACTGTCATTGGCTTCCATTCCTTTCGTAAAGACCTTAGGAATTTTAGGTTGAAATTATTGGTTTGGTAGACTCTTCTATACAACTTTAGTCCATCGAATAGTTGAAATCTACTAAAAGTATCATTGAGGGATTCACTATCTTCAAAATTGAAGTGCTCATATTATTGTGTGAGAAGTTGCATTTCGTTTTCTCCAACTTGCTCAGTTCCTTCACATAACACTTGAAATGTGTCCCAAACATCCTTAGCAGTTTTACAATTTATGACATTATCAAACATGTCTTGGTCAAAAGTGTAGCATCCGGGAAATATCGTATAATTATTTGTATCAATATATGATTATTATATGAATATTATATAAATTTATGGTGAATTATGTAATATCCGGGATATATCGTGTAATTATTTTTGCTATTATATAATTATTATGTGTGTTCAGTATTTATTCTGTGAGCTAATTGTTAAGTGTTATCCTTACTTGAATATTCAAAAATAATATTAATTGAGTATTTTAATTTTTATATGTCCAAAATAAAATATAGATAATTGTCATATTTTTCTAATTATTTTTATATTGGTTTATGGATTTATAAGAATCATATGAAATTTCTAAAATCTTTTTCCGGGTAATTAAAGTCTATTTTATAAAAACGGGAACCAACCGACGTCACCCGTGGTTACGTTTTTAGAACCCGAAACTCTTTCGAGAACTCCTTCCTAACCTAATTGTAATATTCCGAGCATATTCCATGTTTCGACTTTTTCGATCCGGCGTACGGTTTGTCCTGCGCAGGTCCCGGCGCAACATTTTCGATACAATATTCCTTTCGGTAAATCAATAAAACCCGTATTTTCGATAAACGGGAGCTTTTTATTAAACTATCACAATTATCACCTCGTAATACATGTAACCAGGCGCTGAGACCAAGACCGCTGTACAAATTGTACTGATTTGGATAATTATCCCGAAAACAGATACCGTTTGGATCAGTTTTTACAAATAAACGTACCGTTTTATATCCGGAATGATCCAACGGGATACAAATTTTCCGTAATTATAAATAGCCTTTTACCGTATTTTATTTCGTATCAAAATCATTTGCAGATAGTTTATTATATAATTTTCAGAGAAAAGCCCTAATTTCCTAAAACTGTTCTAAGAATCAAACAGCAAAACGAAGGCATTACCGATCTCTGTTTTCAAAGCTTGAGTAACCAAAACGAAGGATTTGAAGTGTTCTATCAGATTCTGAGCTTTGTTTCACTGCAGAAATCAAGGTTATTTTTCTAAAAATTTATTTATTTTTGAATTTATTTTATTAAAAATATGAAATTTTGTTCGGATGATTGTTTGTATGATTTGATGATTGCATGTTGTAGAGCTTGTTTTCCTGATGATTTTCATATGTCATACGTCAGATTTGGAGTTCAATAACATGTTCAAATTTGAATTTGATTTTCGAATTTCAAAATTAGGGTTTATAACCCGTATGAATGTTCTTAATTGAAATTTGGGGGTTTCTTATTCTGTGATAGATTGATGTTGTGTTATAATGGGTTTTATTCTCTGTGAAATTTGCAATCTAGTCGTATAAGTTTCATGAACCAACGAGGTCTGTAGAGAAGGGAGTTCTGTTTTGAAGTTTTCCGATGTTCGCCGGAAACTGGAAAACTTCACGGCCAAATTCCGGCCAACTCAGGGATTGTTAGGATGAATTGATTGCATGGTTGTGTTCCTGATGTTGTGTAGATGTGATCTGGAGGTGTTGGTGGGGTGAGGACGCCGGGAACGTGTTCTCCGGCGAACCCGACTGTTTTCCGGCGAAGGGCTGGAAAATTACAGTTTAGTACCCCAACTTTTGAAAACGATGCAGTTAGGTCCCTGAAGTTTCCAGACTTTGCAAATTTAGGATTCCTGTTTATAAAATGTTTAAAAATCATATTTCCTATTTATTTTTATTATAAAAATTCATTTTTAAATTCTGAAAATTCTAAAAATTATTATTTTCATTTTGAAAATTATTTTTAATTCACAAATAAATCTAAATTAATTAGTTAATTAATTTCAGTTAATTTATAATTGATTAATTGGTCAATTAATTCGAAAATTAATTGATTAATTGATTTAATTAATTATTAATTGATTTTAATTAATTATTTAATTAGATTTAATTATTTAAAAATGATTTAAAAATTCTGAAAAATAGTTTCGAGCTTTAAAATATTATTCTAAATTATTTCCAAGGCTCGATAATTATTCTAAAATTATTTCGGAGCCAGAATGGGCCAACCGAACCCTGTTAATTAACCCGAAATTGATCCAACGACCCGTTTTAATTCCGAAAAATGTTTTAAAAATCATTTTAAATACCAAAAAGCCTATTTATGACCCGAGACTTCTTTATAAATAATATATCATTGATTACGTGATGTATTATGTGCTATATGTGACTTATTAATTGACTATCGGTCTATATATTCAGTGTTTACTTGATTATTGCATAACTTTCAATCCGTTAATCGGATTTGGGTAAAACGAAGGGTAGATAGAAGTATGTGTTCAATAGAATTCCATGAGTAAATTATTGATAGATGCTTATGATATGTGAGCAGAAGAGGCAAGATGTAAGAAAGGGAAACAGATAGTTGAGGAGTAAAACGGTTGTGATTGGAAGCGAGTGCAGTGTAGTAAGCTAATACCAAGCAAGTGTTCTGAACTTTCTCGAGATATTGTAGTACTTGATAATCCTGTATTATTGCAAGTGCTTTGAAGCACAGAAACCTAAATCCTGATTTCAGTTATTATTCTTGAACCATGAATCATATTCTTTCTAATCCATTGATTATTGTATACCCAAACAAGAACCACAAATCTACGATACTACTCCACAAATACATACAAACTAAATACCAAACACTGAAATGAACTATTATATACTCAACCCATGGTATCTTATACTTTGAAAGACCAAATCCTTGAAACCTTGAAACGTTGATTCCTTTGTTATCCAATTCTTTCATTACCCAGCATCCAAGATTTTAAATTGCCTTATTGATCCTTACAAGGATTGAAACCCTTTTATTGTTAAACATTTATTGTTGTTAATGATTTCGGTTATTGTTTATTATTGAATATTCTGTTATTATGTTAGAATTGGATTGTTTTTATAAAATTGTGGACCAGATTCGTGGTCAGACCATATAATGGTCAAGTTAGGCCAATGTGTGCCTTGGATCCAGTAGTTAGAGCAATGTTGTGTGCCTTGCTCGGGGTTAGTGCGTGATTGATCAGCGGCCTAACCTTGGTTTTTAAATTAAAAGTATAATATCCAATTCTAAATCAGAATCCATTGTTCACTTCATATCATAACCATATTCATCTGATGATCATTATTCTCAGTTTTGTCATTGTGACTTGCTGAGCTAGTTAGCTCATTTGTGCGATGTCGTTTATATTCTTTCCAGTTAAAAAGGAACCAATTGGTAAAGAGGATCCCCAGTCCAGCGCGAGAGCTAGGGGTTCAGGTTGAGAATGCGGAGCTAGTAGGCTTCTTTTGGAATAATTTAAGTTTATAAAAGTTTGTAATAATGTTTAATACTCAGTTTGAATTTGAAATAGTTGGGATTTGAACGGTTTGTAATATATTAGTATGTTTGGCTTGTGTGCATACTTTAACCTGTTGCGGTCCGTGGTGGTTGGTAAGTAGGGTCACTGCATATATTATTATTATCTTTATTATTGTTATAAGCAGGTTATAATTAAGGTGTGTGTGTGGACCCCAAACTTCTGACCCGGGTTTGGAGGGCGCCACAAATTATCTGCTGATTAATAATAATATCTGGATGTTTGTATATAATAAAGTGTAAGTATGTTAATTTTAATATGTCCAGAATAAAATATAGATAATTAAGATATTTTTCTGGTAATTTTTGGAGTGTTATATGATTTTATAATGATTTATTAATTTATTAATTATTCTCGGAATAATTACAAAATTATTTTATAAAGCCGGAAATCGTCAGACTTCAACCATTTTTATGTTTTTACAACCCAAAACTCTTCCGAAAACTCCTCCCTAACCTAATCTGGTAATTCCAGACATTTTTCGTGTTTTAACTTTTTCGATCCGGATTACGGTTTGACCTGTGCGCGGCTCGGCGCAAGATTTTCGATACGACAATCATTTCAGTAAATCAACGAAACCCGTATTTTCAAAAGACGAGATATTATTACATTATTTTCGTATAGAGTGTTTTATAAAAAAGCCCGGTTAGGATAATTATCCAAAACTGATATCATATCGGATCGTTATTGCAATTACTTAGCGGCTAATCAACTAATTTAGCAATCCAAAAATGATCCAGAACGAACTAATATTCCGTAAATATAAATAGCATATTTCTTATTTCATTTTATTCGTTTATTCATTTATAACTAGTAAAAATATAGTAATTACAGAGAAAAACCCTTAAAACGATATGTTCCCGAAAATCAAATGTAGGAACGAGCACGTTATCGAACTCTGATTCAAGCATGCAACATATCAAAACGAAGCTATTGAAAAACTCTACCTTAATCCACCATCTGTTTTTGCCCAGAATTCAAGGTATTTTTCTGATTTAATTATTTAAATTCAAGTTATTTATGAATTAAATAGGAATTTTTGTTCTTGATGTTGTTTGTATGATTTGATGCCATAATCATGTAGATAATTTTCTCCTGATCAATTTGGTATATTATATGTCAAAAACCGAGTTCAATAACATATCCAAATGATGGTTTGATTCTCGAATTTGTAAATTAGGGTTTATGAACTTTGAATGTTCTTAATTGATTTTAGGCGTTTTTAATCTAGGGGTTATTGATCTAAATTGATGGCACCATGTTGTAGATCGTTTAAAAACAAATCGATCGGTATAAACGGGATGAACAGAGGGTGTCTGGAAAGGGTTGGCCGGAAAATCGGGCTGGGCGGCGGCAGAATTTTCAGGCCCATTTTCCGGTTGATTCGTTCGTTGTTTGATCAAATTGATAGCAGGGTCGTGTTTCTGGAAGCCTAAGGATCATTCTTTGTGAATTTTGTCCAGTTCGGGGTTGGTTTTTCAGTCGCGGGAAAGCTCGGTGGTCGCCGTTAATGGCGACCAACCGGCGGCGACTCATCGGAGACGGCGAGCGGGGAAGGAGGTGGTAAATTACCACTTCTACCCCCTACGTTTTTGCTATAATTGATTTTAACCTTGAATTTTTAGAGAGTTACAGTTTACATCTTCGTAAAAGGTTTTATAATCTTACACTTTACCCCCTGAAATTTATATTTTTGAAAATTGTTTTTATTTATTTAGTTTAATTCCAAAAATTTATTATTTAATTTTTGAAAATTATTTTTAAATTAAAAATAAATCTTAATTATTTAATTAGTTAATTTTAGTTGATAATTAATTATTTAATTAGTCAATTAATTTAAATATTAATTGATTAATTAATTTAATTGGTTATTAATTAATTTTAATTGATTATTTAATTAGATTTAATTATTTAAAACTGATTTAAAATTTCCGAAAAATAGTTTTGAGCTTTAAAATATTATTTTAAATTATTTTCAAGGCTCGATAATTATTATAAAATAATTTTAAAGTTATATTTAGGTATTCAAACCTTATTATTTAATTATTAAATGATTCGGAGACCGTTTTAATTCTGAAAAATGTTCAAAAATTCATAATAAATCAACCGTTCGTCCGTTTAATACGAAACGAACGCCTCTAGACTCAGAAAAATATTCTACTTCTATTAAAAATATTTTTGAGACCTAAATTCTTTTGTGTCAAAAGGGTGTTTGTTTTATGAATCATTCTGAGTCGGTTATTGATTGATAAAATATTCTTTTGACCCAATTTCAATTCTAAACATATCGAGACCTATCTTTTGATGATTCAACTTATGTGCTACATGAATTACGTGATTATGTGTTATGTGGATAATATGATTACCTGCCCTATGTGTATGTATTATGTGAATAATGAGTCAGCATATCTTTTAAACGTTATCTGAATGAGATGTGATTCTTATCTATTATTATTGTCGGGCGGGTAGACGATAGGGATAAGTGTATAGACTAGTCAATTATATATTGTCAGTTCATTGAATAGTATTATTTGTGATAGATGCACATAGTGCGAGACGTTCAAAGCCAGATAGAGATTGTAGAAGTAAAGCCTGATTGCGTGTAGTACTGAAACGAGTGGATTCAGAATAAAGATAAACCTAAGAGGGTAAATGATAAGAAAGGTCATGTAGCCTGTCAAGGGTAATACAGATGCGACATGACTGAGTGATATGGAAGCTAGTTAAAGATCGTAGGATTATCAATTGAGGCAAGTATTCCTAACCTTTCTCCTTAAATACTGCAAATATTTATTCGCTCCTACTCTAAGTTCAGAATAGTTAACTGTTTTATATTTCACTGCAATTACTCTTATTATGCCAGTTCTTTTCATTATTGTTCCTATAATTGGATTGCTCTCTTGAGCAAATACCCATTCGTTTGGGTTATTTGCGAACCCTGATTTAGGATGTTTTGAAATCAAAATGATTTGATATCAAAATACTCTACGGGCTGGACGATTATTATTAGGATCAGTGATAAGCTGGATCCTATGGGTCAGGGATGGACCGGACCCCTTTAGGCCATAGTCGCCTGGGTGCCCCATATGTTGGTTGGGTCTATGCAGTTAGGTATAGATCTGCACTATCTCCTGGCTGATCAGCAGGTTATAATGCAGATATTGGTTTCTAGTGTCCAATCTAATTTATTGTTGATCTCCATTAACGGAATTCCTTCTCGAATAGTTTATAATTATGAACTCAAACAGAGATTTGATTCAAAAGGATGAAATATTGAAACGATCACTGTTCTTTTACAGCAAAATGTAATTTATGATTAAAGGCCAATGATGGCCGATGTTTTGTTCGCTCAACAATTTAAATTTATAAAGACATTTTGTAAAATCATACAACAATCGTTTCCAGGAATTTTCTGATCTGATATCTGGAAACCATTTATGATACTTGCTGGGCATTTTTGGCTCACTCTTGCTTTGTGAACTCTTATTTTTTTCAGTATCAAATGAGGGCAAGGTGAATAGCTTTTAGTAGACAACAAAAGTGGTGAGATTCCAGCTGAAGAAATGTGGAGATGTTGGAATGATCAATACAAGGAAATTAGTAGTGAGGTAATGAAATTGTATTTAGACAATGTAAATTTTAGAAGGTTAGATTCTTGTTTCATACTATAACCTGTAAGCGATCCTGAATATGAGGGGTTATCTGTATATCATTTTAATATACAGGTTTTTATTATTATTTAAAATTGTGTAGTGACACCCAATCCTGACCCCGGATTTGGGGGCGTTACAAAGACCATTGAATAAAATATTCATGGCCTTTTTCTCTTTATAAACTGCTTCAATATCTTCATCAGTCCATTCTGATTTAGGCTTTGGAATAGTTTACTCATTTTTAGTAGCTTCACCAGCTTCTGTTGCAGCCCTGTGAGGAACATGAGGTCCATTCTCTATGCAGTTTACATAGCTTTTATCATGAGAGAGTGGATGAAGGCGCATATTCACTTTCGAGTGATGATAGTTGTCTTTGTCCAGAATTGGAATCTTCACACCAACATCCTTCCTGCTGATGTTGTTTTATTCCTTTGATCTTTAAACTCTTTGTATGTTAATAGCTTGCTCTGATACCAATTATTATTCCCTAACAATACAATAATAGAATTACAGAAGGGGGGGGGGGGTTGAATGGAATTATGGTTTCTTTTTGCTTTTCTGAAAAACTCTTACTGAAATATACAACTGTGTTTTTAAATATGAAAGAATGACGATTAGGATTTTAAAGTATTCTTCTAACACAAAGTAAATAAACACATGTTTAAAAACATTCTGGTGGATTTGTCTTTCCACAGAGATGTATATACTGAAGAAATCTATGTGATGCAAAATGCACACAGCTGCTTACAAGTATTTATTATAACTTAGAACTTGAGAGTTATAAAAATACAGCTTTCTTGTTGTACTTGTTGTCTAAGTTATTTTAAAATGCTTGCTACACTTGGTTTATATATTCACCAAGTTTACATGTGCAATAAAACAAGAATGATATTCCTATCAGCTAGGTCCAAGCACATGCTTCTTCATTTCTCTGTCCAATGCAATCCAAGTAAGATACATCATCTTTGAATGACCTTGTTTTGCATAGAAATGGAAATGCTTCATTTTCTTCCAAAACCTGCAATCAGGCTGCCATATTCATTTTCTGCACTATCAACTCATGTGACTCTGTCAGCTTCCATCAAGTCACTATCAACTGCTACTTTGTTGATTATCCGTTGGAGCTTCATAGATGTTATTTGTTGACACTATATTGGTGTCATCTGTTGAAGCTTTTTTGATAGCATCCGTTGACAGCTTTATCTGATATTCGTTGAAGGCTTGGCTAGCGTATCCGTTGAAGGCATATTGAGTTATCCGTTGAAGCTTGTAGAGTCATCTGTTGAAGCTTGTAGTTTAGCAGTTAAATATGTTTCCTTAGCAGTTGATACTCTTTCACTTATACAAAATTACAAGGCATTTTATATTTACACTTAGCCCGCCTATTTTGTATATATTTCTAGTAGTCAACATGACTTTGAAACTAAAATAACTACCAAATCCCCCAGCTATTACAATGTACAGAATGTGCTACATACTTATTAACATAAACTACTCCTTCAACGGATAGACTAACGAAGGTTATCCATTGAATTTTACAAAAGACACTTAACAAATCTACTTAAGGTGTTTTAGTGAGTTATCATCAAGCCTACAACATATTCCTAACAAAGTGTTAAGGAGGTTGGACAAAAAGATTTTTCTATGAATAATCATCAAGCTAAGGAATAAACTCTGGAAGAAGATCAATCCTGATCATGCCTTAGAGAGAAGTGTAGAAGCTTGAAATTGAATAATGTTATTTTTGGAAAAATGTTCTAAGTCACATATTAACAAGTCACAGATCAAAATGTATAGAAATATTTGTCGAGAAGTCAAATATGACTCATAGAGATGTCACTCTGATTGTAGAGAAGTCCAAGGAGATATTGACAAGTCAAAACTGCATGTAGAGAACTAGAGATATCGACTAGTCAAAACTGCATGTAGAGAAGTGGAGATATCGCCAAGTCAAAACTGCATGTAGAGAAGTTGAGATATCGACAAGTCAAAACTGCATGTAGAGAAGTGGAGATATCGACAAGTCAAAACTGATTGTAGATAAGTACAGATATCCACACGACAAAATCATATGTAGAGAAGTGGACATATCGACAAGTCATAATACTAATAGAGAAGTAGAGATATCGATAAGTCATTTTACATATCGATATGTGACTTCTCTATACAGTAAAATAGATCTCGATAGCAGCTCAAAATGCAGAATACATGCAACTTGAAAATCCGACATCATTAGACAATAGACAACTTTATGATTAAATTGAAAACTCTACAAATACAGCTTGAAGAATGCAACATCAGTGGCCAATATGAACAGGACAAAGGAGGGTCACAGACCTATTAGATTGTGTGAAGATTTGTTGCCCTTAAAGTGGAAATAGATAAATAGACTTTAGAATATGTGCATATTGTTCTGTAAAATATTTCATGGGTCTTTTGTCTAGTGTAACAAAAATAGATCAAAAAACCTTGTATTCTCTCAAGAGAAGTAGTTGAGTTCTTATCATTCAAGAATACATATATATAGCACAATAAATTTGATTTAAATATAAATCAAGTGAATTTTGATAAATTAATTATGTCTTTTTATTCATTTACTTATCACTAAAAATTTAATATCTAGTTGTTAAGTTCCAAACCCTAAAACACTATCTGATTTTCAAGAAAGTAAAATTAAGAAAACAATTTCACCCCCCCCCCCCCGCGCTCGTGTTGCACTTTATACCTAACAATATTTTTAACGGGATGATTTTGTACTCAAGGTACTTCTATAGGTAGTTCATTATCAACCTCATCTACTTCGAGAGGATTATTAGGAACAATTGTTCCATGATCAAAATTATCGATTTGTCTAATAGAATTTTCAGTAGTTACATGACAATCTTCTTTTGGATCATTTTCTTCTTTGATTAAATCTTTTTACTTCAACATTGGTTTTGATTTATCAAATACTGCGTTCAATGACTCTTTTACCATCAAAGTTCTAAGATAAAATACCAGATAAGCTTTGCTTGTATTTGAATATCCTAGAAACACGCCCTCACTTGATTTTGGGTCAAATTTCATTAAATAATCATTAGTATTTAAAATGAAGCATTTACTTCCAAATGCTTTAAAGTAACTTATCTTGGGTATTTTTTTGAAATAAAGCTCACATGGAGTCTTCATTTTAATAGGTCGTAGTAATACTCGATTCAGAACATAGCAAGATATTAGCATCGTTTTGGCCAAAATATATTTTGGTCAACGATATTTATTTAACATTATATTTGCCATTTCTTGTAACGTTCTATTCTTCCATTCAACCACCCCATTTGATTGAGGTGTATACGGAGGAGAGAAGTTGTGAGTAATACCACAACTTTCACAAAGGCTTACAAACTCAAAGTTTTGGTATTCCTTCACGTGATCCGTTCATATATAACCAATAGACGTTTCTTGTTGAGTTTGTATTCTCTTTCAAAGAGGAAAAAACAAATTCAAGTACATCGCTTTTTTACTTTTAGGAATTCCGTCCACGTAAATTGTGAGAAGTCGCCAACTACTACAAGAGTGTATGAACAACCTCCCAAACTTTGTACAGGTCGTAGACACCATAAATTTGGCTTTATAAGATGCTCGAATTTGTTTTCCAATTTCACATGCTTCACATATATGATCTTTTATGAAATTTAGTTTTGGTAATATATGAACATGTTCACTTAAACAAATATTCTTGATGAGTTTCATGTTAATATGACCCATTCTTCGGTTCCATAACCATGGATCCTCATTTTTGGTAATCAAACATATACTTTCATAATTGTTAATGTCATAAGCATATACACCTTTATCTCTTGGACAATTTATGACCAATTTTTCATCTTTATCAAAGACAGAACAATGAGTTAGATAAAATGTAACATTGCATCCTTTATCACAAAGTTGACTAATGGAAAGAAAATTATAATTTAATCCCGTGACTAATTGAATGTCACGTATTTCAAAGTTCCCTTTTCTAAGATCACCAATAACAATGATGTCACCTTTTCTACTATCGCCAAATGTGACAATTCCAACGGTAACCTTTTTAAGATTGTTCAAAAGAGATTTGTTACCTGTCATGTGTCATGAATAACCTCTATCAAGATACCACGCATCTTTCGTAGTAGCAAGGCACACCTACATAAAAGATTAAATAAACCTTTTGGTACCCTTCATACTTGAGTATCTATGAGTTAGTACATTATAAGGCATGCGAGAATTTGCATATAGAAATCTAGGCATAGGATATTCATTGTTAAGAACATATAGATTTCTGTATGCTTGATTTCTATTAGAAATATGACAAGGATTTCTATGAGAAACATAATTCATATTTCTAGGAACAATATTAGCACTCACATGTCTAGTATATTAAAAATGGTTCGAGTACCTCATATATGAATTATCATGATAGTGCATGTTATGATTAACACAAGGTCTTCCATTTTTCATATTATTATGACTTGATCTGTCATGCAAATTACTCGTATTCATATGCAGAGAATTAATATTTGTCTTACGAATATGATCATAACCATTAAAATTCTTATTCAGATGAACTTGCTTAGGAATATTCAAAGATCGACTAGCATTAGTACCTGTACTAGCATGATTTTTGACATTCATATGTTGAAAACTAATTAGTTCTTGTTGATAATAAAATTTAGGCTGCTTCTTGTCATTCTTGACCATTTTTCTTTTGATTTGAGCAACTTTGGTTTCATTTCCCTTTACAAGTTCACTATTAGGAATCCACTTATACCCCCCTTACTTTTACCTTCTATAGCTTTGCAATATACACTTATATGTCCATATTGATAGCAATATGTACTTGCAATTATTGACACGTTTGTATTCTTTTTCTGAAAGTGCACTAGTCAAGACCATTTCCACTCTTTCGGCTATGTTCATTTGACTTACTTCTTCGGGGTTATATTCGCTTACTTTCTTCTCGACAAGTTCTTCGCCTACTGCTTTCATATGTAATAGAATACCATCCACTATAGCCATCCAAAGGTTTACTCTTTGGGATCAAACATATATTCTAAATCATTTTTTTCATATAGCAAAGTTTGTGCCATCATAAATAGAAATGGTCGAGAGCTCGAAAGTCCTTCCCCACAATCAATCATACCCAAGTATGTCATTCAAGGTTATCATTTATACCATTTTACTTAATGACTTCGAGATAGTCGATAAACCCGTTAGGATCTACTTTATCTTGTATTTCTTGATTTGGTCAAATTTCAAGATTATACAGTAAAAGCACAGCTCTGATACCAACTGATAGGTCCCGTGTAAGGATTTAATAAGCTAAAGGGGGGTTGAATAGTTTATGACCTTTTAAATTTTAGAGCTTGGCTTTTTCAAAATTTATTTTCTCCTCTTTAATTTTAACTTCTTATTTAAGTAAGTTAAATGTGGAATGTAAAGATACGAAAAGGAGATAAGGGACACAGTCAAATCTATCCTAGTTTACGGTGGCTAACTCAGCAGTCGGAGTCCACTCACCCCTAGTTCAGTCCCTGAGCTCCTTCCCGGACTCGAGAATTTCTCTACAATACAGATACTCCTTTATAGGAGGGGGGAAAAGCCTTTAAAACTAACCACTATCTATTTATCTTGGAGTGTTACACATACATAACCGCTTTAAAATTTAATAGCTAAACTATATTACAAAAATTATCTTGGAGCTAAACAACCTAGTCACCTCTTGAAGCGCTTGCAATCCCTTTAATAGCCTAAGTACTTCTACTTCTTTGTTAGACTTGGATCTTAGATCTTAGATCTTGGGTATTTCCTTTTCCTCACGGTGCAAAGGCGATTAACTCCCTATTAGTACGCCTCAGACATGGGACTTAGAACAAAAATCATCTCACTTCACTATCACCTCACAACAAAGATAAGGATACAAGCTACTACCTTAACCTGTTAAATATAAAAAAAATGGGACATTATTACGCGTTAAACTAGTGCGTAAAATATATAAGATGTCGGGATATGTCTCACAAGGGAAAAATCACACAAGTAATATGCAAGATAAGTAGTTTAATTTGAATGTAAAAGGAAGTGTTCTATTCGGCCTTGTGATTGAAGAATGGCTGAATAAAACAAGCAACTCAAATTAAAAGATCGATTCGCCTAGTCTTGCTCCATTGAGTCCTTTTAAATTATAATTTTAAGGGTATAGTAATGGCTCAAATATACAAGTCTATAATTACCTAAATGAACTTGGTAAATAGATTTCTTCGAGTTAGAACAACCAAGTCGAGAAGCGTTATGTTCGACCAAATTATAAACATGAGTATGTATAATATACTTCAGTATTTATGTCTGTTTGAAAGATATATTAAAAATCAAGTTTAAGGACTAAGTAACGCAAGATTATATAGTTTAAGTGCACTTGTAAAATTATAGAAACAAGTGAAGTAAAATGATGCACTTGGGCTTGTATGCTCGGCCGAATGTGTTCAGTTTGGTCGAGTGTAGTCTTTGATATTCAAGTCCTTTTGCTTCTTAAGTTCAACCACAAGTTAGGATAATGATATATAAGACTACAAATGTACAACATGTACTTGGTAAATGGATTAGGCTTTAAGCAAAAATCCAACAGAGTTCAAGCTCTATTCCGTCGAATAGAAAAGTGGAAATGGCAGAATGATGCTTGTCTTGTTTGTACAAGATTAATTGGCATAGATTTGTTAATTTCTGGTTCAAAATACTTTATTTGTAACAAGTAACAAATTAGATCCAAGTTTGAACTTAACTTTGATTCTTTAAAATCGAGTTTTAAACCATTCTAAAAAAAACAAGGTTTAAGATACTTTGGTTTAGAATCTATGATAGTTTTGTTTTCCTTGACACTTCAACCTTGAGTGTAAGGCCCTCAAAAATGAGAATCCAAGTCTCTAGCTCTTGATAAAGTTTCTACAATGGTTCTAAAAATGCACTACACGTATAAACTTCAAAAATAAGTGTGTTTCTATTCCAAAGCGAATGAAACTTGTAACAAATCATATAATATTATAGATCTAGTAAATTTAAGTTCAAATATACAAGTTAAAAAATGAAATTGTGACTCTTGACCTTATAAAGGCTCAAGTCTCTCAAATAATCGAGTGGACTACAAGAGATACGAGTTAGGATTTAAGCCGAAAAACACAGAAAATGGTCGTTGAAAAAGTTACTAAACAAAGGCTTGGTTTGGGGGTTTAGCTACTGAATTATGAAGGCTCAAACAGACACAGCAAGGCAACAAAATAATGTTCTAGGGGTTGCTCATTTAATGTTCCGAATGGTGTGCTTTTAAGAGCAAGAAAGGGGGTGAAAACAAACCTAAATGATGAATATCTTTGAATAAAAAAGGATATGAACAAAGAATTTTTTTTGCAAGTTTTACAACTGAAGAGAGGGGTTTTAAGTGTTTTTTACCATCATTTAGTTGGCTCTTGTAGGCTTGAATAAATGAGGTGCTTAATGCTTGTTTTTATATCCAAAAAGTAGGTCATTTTAGCTTAAAAACTAAGCCCAACAATTAAAAAATAAGTGCAAGTACAAGGGATAAGTTTATAGGATAAATCAGGTGTCAGAAATTCAAATTTCATTGTGTGAGGCCCAGAAGATGTTTTTATCAATTTTAAAATGAATTAAAACTGAATAGTACGCTTACCCACGACCTAAAATACCTTTTCCAATAAAAATAAAAAATCATTGAACAAAATACAAAATTTTGGTGAACTTCAAGAAATGGGTCCAGAAAACAAGGAAAAAAATTAACCTTAAAATTCATTTCCCTTCTATGACTTTAACCGACCGATAAATCAATTATGTATCGATTGTAGGTATCCCGAAAAAAAGTCAACCAAAATTTATAAAATTAATCTACATGGTAGAAGGAAAGATTTGAATGAAAACTCCCATGTTTAAATTCTAAGCGATATTCGGAGAATATTTTTAGGATTTTTCGAATGTTACAAGGGTCTTGTGGAGCGACTAAAATGCACATTTTTTTTTACCGACGAGTCAGATAAAAGTTTTGACTTGATAAATATTCAAACATAATATTCCTTTTAAATAGAGACTATGGGGTCGGAGGAATAATTAATTTTTCATTAAAATGATTTTATTCGGATAAATAAAGATTTAAGGGTATTTCGGAATAAAATCCGTTTTTATCTATCGTTATGGCATTTTGAATTATAAATTGAATACAAATATTCAATAAATATATTCAAAATATATGAGAGTAAAACATTTAGGTTCGGCATGCTTTTAAATAAATCGATCAGTTTTGACTTGTAAATGCGGTGTTTGAAAATTCTCGAGAATTGTGTCATAGCCGTTAGCCTCATTATTTTTGACAAAACGAACGTATTATATATAATATATCATAAATTGATATTTTTATCCCAATTCATGTCTAATAAAGATTGTCGGAAAAGTATTTTTGAACAGTTTGTTCTGAATATCTAAGTTCGACTCTATTCCAGAAAGTGTCACACATAAAACCCCAAGGGAGGATTTTAAGTGACTTAGAAATCTAATTTAATTTTCACTTTTAGTTTGAAAAATAACCAAAATCTAAAGGTAAAATATTGACCTCTCAACATAATATTTTGTCTTTGAGAGCATCTCATCCTTCATGCAATCATCAGGGACCAACACTTTAGTTCATATTTGTGTCTTAACTTTCTTGTTATATATGTCGGTTTGCAACTTTCACCAAAGATGGACTGAGGCATATTCACTTAGATCGCTGAGAGTATCCAGGAGGATGTCCGAGAATTTCACGTTGGATGAGACATCAAATGAACATGCAAAACCTTGGAAATCTTCTCGTATAACAAAAACACTTCCATAAAAATTACTCTCAAATTATATACAGTATTTTAACATATGTATTCTCATCAAATGTCATATATATATAAAGACATCATATTAATAAATGAATAATAATTAATTAATTATATAAGAAAAATACCATATTATCCAGCTATTTAAGTATTTTATTTAAGAATATCTTGTGATCCCGATACATGCAAAATTGACCAAGAAAATTTGAGCGATCACTTGTAGGGTGAAGAAATGTGTTTCACCACTTCTTTTCCTGTATAAACACTTGATCATGAGAAGTTTATTAAAAAAATATTCTGCAACTAACTCTATTGGGAAGGATATACTTTTTTCAAGATATAAGAGCAGTCTCTCAATACCTATTATCTACATTATCAGCCATGTGATACCCTTGTTTGTAAGGAAGAAGTGAGATGAAGACAAAGGCTTCTTGACGTAAGCTCAATTTAAATAATTTTATCGTATTTCAGTGACATTCATGCAAACCAGATTAAGCACGTCTATAAAATTAGTGATAACAATAAAGAAGAGTGAATAGCATTATGCAGGGGATACAAAAGCAAATAATCTTACATTCATCGAAGATGGCCCCATAAACCTCACAGAACATAATAAGTTTTTTCTTGACTCAATCATCGTCACTCTCAGTCTCAGGTTATTATTTAGATTCTCAAGAAGGCTCTAGATTTGACACTACAATTTTTATTGTATTTGCTTGAATCGTAGTGATGTCAACGTTTTCTTAGAATTCCAGATTGAAGAGCTCATCCCGCTTTTAGTAGTAAATTAAGAGCCTACTTTCATAATGCATCATGATTGACCCGGACTATGGATATGGTAGATGGGCGAAGTGAAGCTGTTGGATCATATAAAAATTGGCAAAAAAGATCAATATAAAACCTTTCATTTTTAGAATTAAGAATTATTTTTAGAACATTTAAAGGTTATTAGCACAGTATCCTTTGATCAAATAATCTACATAGCCTATTTTTTTAATATAAATTGGATTAAAGTTTATAGAAAACGCCTAGCTAAATTTAACTCAGCTTATAAGTCACAAAGTTTAACAACTTTAAAATTGGATATCTCTTTGTACATAACAAACGAATTAAGCTATGTAAAAGAATATCTAGAACTTCTGTATTACCACAAATCATGTATAAAATATTATGTTCTATGTAGAAGAAGTTTTAATTTTTTCGTCATTTTGGATTTATTCTTCTTTTTAACTTAAAAATTTATTTTTTCTTAATCTTTTATGGTATGCTACTATATTATTAAATGATATGTAAACATAGAACCCATGAAAAATTTTCTAGGAATACTTACGAAGAATAATCTGGGAGTCTAATCAGTAAACCAAAATGAAGTTGTTATAAACATCGATTAATTTTGGTCATTGTATTATCTATTAGTGAAAAGTCTCGTGCTTCTACAAGCAAGAATGATATATTCGTATGTCTTATGAAAAGGTGATTAAAAAAATTTCATTATTTTTTTAAGAAAGATGAAGCCCAAGTACCAAGGTTCTAGTAGTAGCGTTGATCGACCAACATGCATTATTCTTTAAAGACTTTTGGACTGCTCACTATGCTCTTTGGTATGACAGCGATGATACTTAATTGATCTTGACGTGACAATAAAAGACAGAAGTATGAACACAAGGCATAAAAAGACAGACGGATGAACATAAGGCATAATAAGGATGAAAGACAGTATTTACCGAGG
The DNA here is from genome assembly GCF_009905375.1 of Apium graveolens. NCBI lineage: Eukaryota > Viridiplantae > Streptophyta > Magnoliopsida > Apiales > Apiaceae > Apium > Apium graveolens. Next base: position 176,127,903 of record NC_133651.1, read on the forward strand.
ATGGGGAGATTAGGAAACAAATACTGCTCATTTTTTACAACAAAGTTTTGAAACCTTCATTAGAGGTGTCTTTGTAACTGATATTATTATATAGATCCAACAGGCAATCTGGGATTACCACCTGCAACATATTGGTCATTAAGATTTTAGAGAATAAATTTCAAGATTTCATTATTTGATAACAACAACTCGTCTAATTTATTACGTAATAATTTGGATGCATCACACATATTCAGCGGATGAGGCATCATCAAACTTAAGGGTTCTGAAATAATATTTTAAAGGATGGGAATGCAACAACCAATCCTACAAACAAAACTTGTAACTTTTTTGCGTATAAAATAAGTTAAATAAGATATTTAATAATATTATTTAAATAACTAAAAGTAAGTTATTCCTTAAACTGGTTTTGTATATTGCTTTCAGTCTGCATTATGGACAAGCTTATAAATACATAAACAATTTATATGCAGTTAGTAGACCAAAATTGACGGTACACCAAAGAAACCCCTTGGTTCCATATGACTCTGTCCCACTACATACTTGCATAATGAGTAATTGGAAATACTATATGTGATTTGAAATACTATAAGTAAGAAAATTCATATTTAAAAGTATTTTGTATTTATAATAACATAATTATTTAATCATAAGTTCTGTAAAAGTAATAAATTTAATAAATATATATATTTTTAAGTCTCAAAAATTGAAAAAAAATGAATAAGCCCTGATTCGAAAATATCCTAACCGAATATAATTATCACCAAAATTTGTCCGATCTTAATCCCAATTTCATCCGCTTTTAATCTGAATTAAACCCCGAACCAATTATATTTGAAACATGTGACTTGCTACTTGATCCATAAGATACCAGATATTTTCTTTTGAGTTGCTTTAACGAAGAAACATTCTCTTAACTATATTTTAAAGTTCATATATGCAATCTATACATTGAAAGTCACTCACAAATTAATAAGTTGAATATCCTCTATCTCTGAAAATCTTCCTATGATTTGTTTAGTTGTGAACCTCAAAATATGTCTAAGCCATTCATTCGGTACCTCATAGAAGTCTGTTAGAGACCTGCACTTATCAAATCTGTCGTTGCAACTTCTCGATTTGGCATTGTGTACTTCTCTAATCTTCTTTACAGACTTCTCGATATGATTTTTTAGACTTTTCGAATTAGGTACTTCTCGGATAACTTTTGTCTACTCTAAAATTGATTGACTTCTCAAATAGTTTATTATTTTGTACTTCTCGAAGTAGTTTAAAGAAGTACAGTATTTTCTAGATCTACCACCTCAGCTTCCTTAGCTTTCTTCATCGAACAGTGTTTGCTCCAATGACCAATCTTTCCATAAGACCAACATGGTTTATTTGCCTTTGGTTTCTTGCCCTTGTTCTTGTCAGTTTCAGTGTTAGCCTTCTGACTAATAAAATTTCTCTTATGTCATATGGTATTCACCTTCAAGCTGATCCCATGTTCAGCAGACATCACATGTCCTTGTTTGGACTTATGTTGTTCCTGTATAGAGATTTTCAACATCAAGTTTGTCAAATTAATCTCCCATTTCTATCTTTTTGGGGAGAGACCAAATTGTTATTCCCTAACAATCAACTGATGTTAATTTATAGAAGGGATTTTGAATATAAATTAAAATTTTCAAGTTAATTTGTGCATGGGAAAGGAAATATGAACACATATATTTATAATTTCAAGTGGGTTGTTTTTCGACTTGCTAACTAAAGTATATTTTTGAAGAAATAATTTGTTGCAATTATAAGTATTTTTTCACAGCTGCCATTTTCAGTGTTTCACTCAGAGGGGTATATCTCTCTATTTGAAAATGAAAAACCTATTTCTTAAGTGAAATACTGCTACTACTTGGTTTATATATCATCAAGTTACAAAACTTGCTAGACAAAACATATTGTAGTCTTCGAGGTCCAGCAATGTTGCTTCTTCATTCTTTTTCCCATGATGCTTGAGAAATGATAATAGATTTTATACAGATATACAACCTTGAATATCTCTCCAATTTGCCATGCATGGAAATGGAATGTTTCTTCTGCTTTAGAATCCAAGATCATATGCAAGTTTGTCTTGACTGCTCATCTTCTTTTATTGAGATTCCCATCAGCCCATGTGTTGTGACAGTCCTACATTTTGACCACTATCACATAACTATCAGTAGCTATAGATCTTCATAGTTGTTGATAGCCATACCACAAAGAACTTCATAGCCATTGAAGGTCTTTTGCTACAGCCTTTCTTAGCCACTAATAGTCACTTGCTTATCATTTAATGGACTGATGTAGATAGTTGTTGATGCTCTGTATTCACTAGCAATTGATGACTCACTTCACTTAATCTGAAGTATATAGCATTTAATATTTATATTTAGTCATCCTCTTCTAGGTTATCCATTGATTCAACATAATTTCAGAATGAATAATAGCATTGATATATGTTTATTGTCTTTCTCATAAAAGAGTTTAAAATGACCACATCATTTAATGTGCTTCTCCTCTAATGGATATCCCTTAGGACAGCTAGCAATTGAAGGTTACATTTTGTCTTAACATAATTATGAGAACTTTTATATCTTTACTGATTCTCTGAAGATCCCTTCATCCTTCATTTAGACAGTATAGCCTCTTCATGAGAATTGTTAGATCTTTATAGATTCTCGGAAGTGTATGGCTTTTGACATTGAAAGTGAAAATTCCAGCTGTTGTGGAGTCTTAGCATGTCTTCATGTCAAGGTTGAATGTCGTACTTTCAAGAAATAATGTTTGAAGTTACAAGTTGTTGACTCTTTTATTTTGTTCAACTTCTAGCTTTTCAGACAGTCTTGAGGTGAGTGAAACTTTTTAACTTCATAGACGTTGTTTGGATGAAGTTTATTTTGAAGAATGCTTATCTATGTTGGCTGAATATATGATTAAGTCATTTTCCTCCTTCTTTTTCTCTGAATCAGAAGATTTGAATTTTGAAGACTAATTTGTCTGGAACTTTCTTATTATTGATGGCCTTCAAGTCCCTTTGTGAAAAGCATATTTTGGAAAGCTTTTCTTTGGATTGACAGACTCTTCATTGGATAGAATTGGATCCTCATCAAAATTATTAGTTGTTGTGAAGAGCAAGTACTAAAATAATTTTCTTCCTTGCAATTTTACTTGATCTCTTTCCTTTGGACTTGTTTAATCAGATTACAGTTGTCATACTGACTTTGTGGCCAGCTTCAACTAGACAATGATCATTGATAATTCAATGTTTTATAAGTCTTCAGCCTAAGCCAGTTCATAGCCTCCCAGTAATGGAAAGATTTTCTCTTGAGCCATTACTCCCCTTTGTTGATGCACTATTATCCTTATATAGGATTCTTGATGTCCCTTTCTCTAACTTAGCTGAAAATATTTTCAGAAAAGAGGTAAAGAGTTGTCCTTAGCTCCCCCTCGGCTAAAGACATATTGCTCCCCCTTAGATGAAAAAGTCTACAGAATTTTCTCTTTTTCTTATTGCTTCTTCTTGACTAGATTTGTCATTTCCATAGACTTCTTTCCCTCAGCTAGAGATATGAATCTTATAAACTTCTGTTAAGGGATTTATACCCCTCGTTAGAGCTGTGATTCTGTAAACTTCTCCCCCTTTTTGTTAGCATCAAGGGTTTGAAATAAAAATCTCATCAAGAGCATTTGATTCACTTTGAGTATTTGAAAAGATAATCTTTCTCCAATAGAGTACTGAGTTTATGCAGCTAAATTGTGACAGATTGACATGTAATTTGCAGCAGCCTTCTGGTGTAACACTAAAGATATTCATATTGCATCCAGTTGTACCTATATTTCACACATGTTCTCTATTTTTTTTGCATCAGGGACTCCCCCTGGCTCACACCCTTACCATTACCTTCTAAGGTGGAACACGCATCCTCAATTGCAGAGTTGAAAGAATTTCTTTGCCTCTCATTCACCTCACTTCTTTTGCCTTTCATAAAAGTAGTCTCTCATTTTCCTTGTATTCACTCCCTTCCCTCAGTCCTAGGAGTGTTAAAATGATTGTTGTTATTAATCTGCAAAATTTTTGCATAATGTACCATTATCAATTGCTATAGCTATTGATGCAACAATTTATCTTGTCAACGGCTATGCCAGTAGATTAGCCATTGGTGAACAAACACTTATCAATGGCTGAACAATAGCCATTGATGAAGAGAAGAGAATAGTAGTTGAGAGTGTCATATTGGTTAAAATCTGTAAAAAATTGATTGAAATTTTTTAAAGGTCTACCTCAGCATGTAGCCTCTGACCAAATCTAGATGGGGGTTCTAAGTTAGAAATCACAATGCAAGCATTGTGTTCCATGAATGTTTGGCTTACCAGTTGATTTTGGCTGAGAAAGGCTTACTGTATCACTCAACTCACAAGTTTAGTTTTTTGACTATTTTTTTTGTAATTCAATCACTTATATTTTGGAAATGAGATCAAAAGGTGGTTGATAACTTGCGGGATACCTTATAGTTACTCTTTTAAAGTCAATTATTTACTTCTGGATAACATAGTGATGATGTACTATTCTGGTTTCTTTTGTGTTTAATCAGTCTAATTAGCATCAACATGTGATGCATTGTTGACTATAACTAATAATAAGTTCGAGAGCTTCTAGAGATGAAGTTCCATTAACTCAAAAGAATTCACTTTGAACACAAGTTAGATAAACTTATCATTTAATGAAGATGCAAGAGACAACAATCTGATAGATTAAGAAAGAAAAATTTACAAGAAAATGCTCTTAAACAGAAAGAATTATAAAATTCCTTCTCAACTCAATACATCAGTGCAAGCATATCACTACCATAAGTCTTTAAAAATATATGACATGACATCAAAGCAAGATGTGTGAAGAAAGACTTATCTGAAGAGTCCTCAAGTCTTAATCATTCTTTTGAAGGGGAGATCCCTTCTTGATAAGACTTATCACCTTTTCTTTTCTCGAGCTTGTTACAATATTTATCCGAACACTCTTCTACCCGTGTATAAGTGGGATGCACAAAAGTTAGATAATGGGATTTGTCTTTATTTATCCAAGAACCACATTCCCCATTCAATCCATTTTTGAGTGAATAATTTGGATAATTGCCAAAGTTATTCAGCAGATTTCTTGGTTATCAGAGATGACTTGTAAAATTACATAGTTATCACTGAGAAAGGATATTAAGGCGTGTTGTTAGAAAATAACTAATTTTAACTAGTTTCCTTAAACAACTTTCTTTGTTAACTGCATAAGATATATATGTTATGAATTCTGAGTAGTTAAAAAAAAGGAATTAAGCCTTGCTATAGTGATTCCTAAGTTGTAGTCTCATTCTATCCTTGACAAGGTAGTGAGACAAATCAACAAAGAAATTCTTAAAACTTGTAAATATGTTACCTTGATTCTTGGATAATAAAATAGTGACAAACAAGTTCAGCAAGATTTTCACTTCTAGAATATGAGCAAATTCATGAGTGAGATCTTTACAGCTACAGGCAAACTTTTCTGATAAATGAGGTTAAGTTATATGTGAAGATTTTGAGTAAAATCTCATAAACATATATCTATGAAATTAATCTTTATCTATAACATAACTAATCAGCAAGCTTATCACACCATGGAACACATTCAAAAGAGATATCATTATTTATTGGTTCCAGAATAAATACTGATATATCAATAATCATGTTTATCACTTATCAATTTTAATAACTAATAAATTTTGATACATGAATAATGCTACAAATGAAAATATTACAACTTACTTTCAAAACACAGATTTTTGGTGAGGACTCTGCATCTATGAAGTTATGTTGAGTTGTCTACTCATAGCCATTGATAAAAAAATATATTATTGGCTAAGAACTAGCAGTTGTTATAATATGTTTATCAATTGCTAGATAACTAAACTCCAAGTGTTCGTTTTGACTATCAATGGCTAGAACTATCTATTGATAGTTATAGAAGATAAAATCAGACTCATTAAAATCCTAAAATTGATATTGCATATCAAACTAGAATTTATACATAGACACTTGGCTACTTGATAACATGTAGTATGATTTCATCCTTTGATATTCAGTCAGATCATCAGAAATCAAAACATAAAAGCGACTTTACTACAAACATCCGGATTGTGTGTTATGACTACTAAACACTTAAGCTTAAACTAATTTAAAATCTACAAGCATCAAATTGTTTAAAGAGAAGATTTTTATCAAATTTCATAACATGCAATATGGCTACTTATAGCATATATTTGATAGAGATTGAGAAACATTTTAGAATACCTAGCTTACTTACAAACCTTGTGGAAGTGAACTCTGCTTGGTAGAGATATCTGCTTGTGTTGATGTGCTTGACTCTTATTTTCACATTGAACCTTCAGAAACTGCAGAAGCTCTGATGATGTCTCAGTAGTTTGAATTCATTCCAACTGTAAGCTATAGTCAACATATTGAATCTTTGTTTATTAGTTCTATGATCATCATCCCGCTTTAGTGTCTTCATTCTGAGCAGTAGAGACTGACACAAATTTAAGCTTCTTTGCAAGATCAAGCGTTTAGTTTGTCTTCTAGTTGGTGACAGCTGCTTGTGAATTGATTCCTGTCATCTTTTTCAAGTGAACAATTTGCATCTAGACAACCAGTTAGATCAAACTCAGAGTCTCTAGATCATCAATTTTTAATATTTGACGATCCATTAAGATATCTGAATATTTACTTTAAAAGCTTCTGAGTAAAAATTTGTAATAACTCGAATTTTTGAGACCTTGTAAAAACATTTAATAAATAGTAACCCTGACAGACGGGGAAAATATTTTAGCCCACACTATGTTGTGCATGAGAAAATGAGATTTAAATGTGATATTATGATTATACGTACCAAATGAGTGTATGTAAACGCTTTTAGTTTTCGAAGAAAATGAACTTTGAAAAACGACCATATTTAAGAATCATCGAGGATTACGGGAATCACCTAAACTAAGGTAAAATAAATCTTTGAGCTCTTATTATCAAGGTTTGATGGCTGAAATAAAATCAAGAAAGATGATAGTGAATAATAGTATGAATAGTAACTTTTATTTTGTTTCTTTATTTTAATGGTTGTTTTAGGTTCCAAAAACCATACTAAGCTCTCCCAAGACTTCACCATCATCAAGAACACATCTCAAGCTCTCAAGAAAGGTATAAATCTTTGACCCAACCTTACTTAAGATTTAAGATCAAGATTCTTTTAGAACATAGTTGTAAACCTAGTTTTGGTGGAAGTATTGTTGTAATCTTGATGTTTAGCTAAGTAGATTTAGGGTTGATTGTTGTTACCTCAACAATATGATGTTCTTGAGAGGTGTTAGTGTGGTGATGATGATATGTTGATTTTTGGTGGTAGTATAAATATTTAAGGCATAAACGAAACTCCGATCGTAACCGTAATCTAGCTAAAACGAACAAAACGTAACTTTAAGTTTCTGCAGAAATTCCCTAAGATGTAATCTGTAGTTTCTCTAAAAATAATCCTTTATTATGATAGACAATGTTATAAGGATCGTTTAGGCGCTTGAATCGCTTGATTCCGATTTACGGATCAAAAATTATGGCCGTTTTACTAAAAGTGATTTACGCGACAAAAACTGCTACGAATTATGAACTTTGAAAATAAAAAGGATTGACTTAAAAATGTTCATAAATCATGAACGTTTTACAGAGGGTAGTAAATTAAGTTTCCTAAATGCCATAAAAATTTCAACTAAAAATAATGATTGTTAAATTTTATAAAAATATCAGAGCCGAGACCGCGCGATTAGAAAACCGTAGAATCAATAAGCGGAGCCGACGATGAAAAAGGAAATGGACTTAAGATACTTTGAAAAAGGAAGCGACCATAATGTGAATAAGGACTTAAAGAAATAATAAGGATAATATAAGTTGATAGGGTGCATAATAAGTAGCGCATGAATGCGAGTCGCCGTAAATTAGAACGGGACCTAACGAAATGAATTATGTTTATGATTATAGATTTTTGAGCGGAACCTAGAGCATCCTCCACCTCGAGATACCCAGAAAAGTTTACGAACCCAACTCCATTTACTATTGTGTCGTGAAAGGATTGTTTTATTATCATTGCATAAATACCATGCTTGCCATGATACGTAGTAATTGAATTTTTGCATAATGTAGCGATGTTGAACGACAAGTATATATCGTGAAACGTTTAATTCCGCTATAAACGTGACGTATTATTATAAGACCGAGAGTCGGTCGGGATTTCAAAATAAAAACCCGGGAATGATTCCGGTGATATTATGTGACGATTAAAAGTCCATAGTAGTTACGTATTAAGGGATCCAACGTCCACTTACGAAACATTAAACACCTCGAACTTTTATTAAAACGATTTCCAAAGATCGTATTCCCTCAACTATACTTTATCATTCGAGTAATAAATATTATATATCTACTCATTTCTTATGGGAGAAGCATATTCCAACGATTATTTATTTCAAACCCGATTAAACATTACAGGTTAATAAATTACGTAAACATAAATTAGTTGAGGAATATTATTTTAAATATTCTTTTAAAAGTAAACACCTTCGAGGTTTATTTATTTATCGATTAATATTTAATTAATTATTATTTATTAAATAGTTTATTTATGATTTAAAAATCATGGAACCTGATTTAAAATACTTTCTAATTTTCGGAAAATCATTCGTATAATTTCAGATTGTCAAAGAATATTATCTCGACTTATTTTAAATATTTTGAATATAGTTTCAAAAGAAACTCCCCCCTATTTAATTATCTATTGACATCGGTCAATTCACATCCTTAGTACTTCCTCCGAAAAATTCGGAAGTATGTATACATATACATATATACGCTAATAAATCAAGTTATTTCTATCAACAAGCAAAATGCTTGGGGGAACTTCCACGTGGTTCGAGTTCTTGAGATATGATAGAATTCTTGTGAAGTACCAAAGGTACCGCAGGCGAAGGTACTCTGTGTACTCAGGAACTTGTGAAGTATGTGTATACCCAAAATGAGACACGTAGCCCGAATGCGGAAAGGGTGATAATCGGGATACGAAGGTGTCGTCCTTCTACTAGTAGAGAAGGTTACTATTTCCGTAGTACGATTAATCATCGTATGCGGTGGCTCCAACGAATGTCCTATTCTTCCAATTGGAATTGTGATACAATACCGTAACCCAAGCCTAGGTGCTGGGTTTACCATTAAGGTATTTGCAGGATAATAAAAATCCATTAAAGAATTGTTTTCATAAGAAGGTGTGTATTACCAAGGAAAACTATTTTTGAATAAAACATAATTATCATATATGATGTTTTACGTGAGTTTATCATATAGTCATTTCATACTGTGTATTATTATGCTGGGCATTATAGCTCACACTTGTTTTTTTAAATTGACATAACACAATAGTGACTCAAGATGCCTATCATGAGACACACAGCCAGGAAACGGGTAGGAAACGGCCAGCTGTTCTGTAGGTTATTTGGTATTGTACCACAGGTAGACCGAATCAGCTGGATTGGTTTTTAGTTGTTTTTAGTTCGGCTTATTTACAAGTATGACTTATGTAAGGTAATAAATAAGAAACAAATATTCGGCCGACGGACTAGCCTTACTTAAAGGTTATTCCCCGGTAAGACTTAATTATTTTTGGGTTGTAATAATTATCACTTTGTGGTTCGACTTACTCTAGTAATGAATGGTTCGTTTCCAAGATAATAACCTATAAGTGTGTGTGTGTATGATAAGTGTGGGGTCATAAGGTTTGAGTATTTATATATTGTTATGTGAGGTATGTGGTATATAGTGATTAAAATGGCGTGACCTCCGAGATCCCTGACCCCGGATTTTGGGGCGCCACAAAAATGGTATCAGAGTCTTAGGTTATCAAATCTTGGAAACGATAGGATATAAAATACGTAGACATAAGAATAATAAATAGTCAATTAGAGCTGAAGTCTAGTTTATCGTCAGGCTACATGGGTAGTCTTTGCAGTTTTACCCTCAAGGGAATTCCGACTCTAAGTTAGTAACACCTTGCCTATTGTGTCAGGTACCAGTGTAGCCTATGGGGGAGGTTAAACCTGTTGATGATGTTATGACCCCTGAGCGTGACCCTACTCCCGAGCCAAAGGATCCACCTATTGATGACTCAGATGATGACCCTACTGAGGATGCCCCGGAGGAGGAGACTGACCTTCCTGTCCCCATAGCCGATGATGTTGAGATGCCCCAGGGAGATGGCTTAGGCTGGAGGGATGCAGAGATGTACCCTCTCCTGACTGTTCGTTCTCCTACACGACACCCAGGGATGTAGAGTCCTTTGCCCTATACTGATGATGACGAGGAGGATGGGATGGACGCGCAGACTTACGAGGCTTATGACATATCCTCTAGTGACCCAGACTCACCTCTACCACCCCCGGTGACCATACATGTAGCTGTACACGACTGGATAGTGGCTCAGCTTAACGCTGAGATCACCGCGGTATCCGCCCGTATCATAGAGCTACGACAGGCACTGATAGCTGAGAGATCAATCCGACTAGGATATCCAGGGGCCTTCAGAGCTGCTTCCCCAGCCATAGCCAGCGGGGAGATCGATGGGATCGAGCTCCGTACTCGGGTTCAGATGAGGATGACGGTGGTGGGAGGATACATCCCGGTAGTTGCCACAGAGCTGATGTTGGAAGGAGCGATGAGGAGTGTGCGTGACCTTACGCGCATTGACAGTGACTGAGGGACTGATGACTATTTATAAACCTTGAAGAGGGTTGGGTGACTTGTCACCAATTTTGATAGGATAGCTGGTAGTAGATAGCGTTCCTAGCCCTTCAGGGTGCACGACTTATGTATTTGCATTTCAGTATTCAGGACAAGTAATGATGTATTATAATCAGGCCATGTATGAACTCGATAGTCATTTTTTCCCCAAAATATAATTGGGAGACCCTATGGTATATATATCTAGCAGTTATTAAGAAATTGATTTCCATATTATTGCACTTGATAAAAACATGCTAGATAATAAATGACATGCTTACATATGAATAAATTAATCCAGTGGTAAAATTTTTGCAACTATATTGACAAATTTTCATTATCAGAACAATGCCACCCCGTAGAAGAGGAACCAGGGCACAGCCCGCAGAATCTGTTAACCAACAACGGAATGAACCTAACCCTGTAGTGAATGAGGAAAGTGAAGAAGACCTAGACTATAATGAATATGATGAGGAAGAATAGGTAGAAGAAGAGGCTGAGGATACCCATCAGGGAGGGAACCCTATGAATGAGTTTATGGAACTTTTAAAAGCAAATCTGAACCAACAGCCCATTCCACCACAGCCGCATGCTGCCCAACGGACTACAGCCACTTCCTTCAGGGCGTTCAAATCCCTCAAATCCCCAGAGTTTCTACGATCTGCCGACCCCGTTGAAGCACGTGCCTGGCTCAATGAGATAGAAAAGTCCTTCGAAATACTAGGTATGGAAGAATGACACAAGACCATTTTCGCTTCTTACATGCTGAAAGGAGAAGCTAATTACTGGTGGGAGTCCAAACAAAACCTCGAGAGTGATGTTGTGATTCCATGGGATAGATTTACCTGACTATTCTTAGACAAGTATTTCCCTAGGTTCATGGATACCGAAGAGAAGAAAGTGCGAAGGTACTCTGTGTACTCAGGCACTTGTGAAGTATGTGTATACCCAAAATGGGACACGTAGCCCGAATGAGGCAAGGGTGATAACCGGGTTACGAAGGTGTCGTCCTTCTACTAGTAGAAAAGGTTACTATTTCCGTAGTCGACTGATCATTGTATGCGGTGGCTCCAACGAATGTCCTATTCTTCCAATTAGAATTGTGATGCAATACCGTAACCCAAGCCTAGGTGTTGGGTTTACCATTAAGGTATTCGCAGGATAATAAAAATCCACTAAATAATTGTTTTCATAAGAAGGTGTGTATCACCAAGGAAAACTATTTTTGAATAAAACATAATTATTATATATGATGTTTTATGTGAGTTTATCATACAGTCATTTCATAATGTGCATTATAATGCTGGGCATTATAGCTCACACTTGTTTTTTTTAAATTGACACAACACAATAGTGAATCCAGATGTCTATCAGGAGACACACAACCAGGAAATGGGTAGGAAATGGCCAGTTGTTCCGTAGGTTGTTTGGTGCTGTACCACAGGTAGACCGAATCAGCTGGATTGGTTTTTAGTTGTTTTTAGTTCGGCTTATTTTCAAGTATGACTTATGTAAGGTAATAAATAAGAAACAAATATTCGGCCGACGGACTAGCCTTACTTAAAGGTTATTCCCCGATAAAACTTAATTATTTTTGGGTTGTAATAATTATTACTTTGTGGTTTGACTTACTCTAGTAATGAATGGTTCGTTTCCAAGACAATAACCTATAAGTGTGTGTGTGTATGATAAGTGTGGGGTAGTAAGGTGTGAGTATTTATATATTGTACTGCGAGGTATGTGGTATATAGTGATTAAGATGGAATGGCCTCCGAGATCCCTGACCCCGGATTTTGGGGTGCCACAAAAGTTATTGGAAAAAACTAAGAAATAAGCACAAGAACATGTGTTAAATATAATCTTTGATCTACTATAAGTTTAAATATAAAGAGAACCAGATCAGTTCTTATATCTTGAAATATTTATAAAAGCATACATTACAAATAGATCAAGAGTTGGCATAAGTGATTTTGCAGATGTATAATCAATTAGGTCAAACATCTAAAGAGAGTCAAACATACACAGTGTTTGACTTAAACAGATTTCATCACTCACTTTATTTACTTAAGAATCAAGAAAACAAGTGAGCTCACTTATCACACTCATTTTATATTTAATTTTAACACAATTTTGATACACCTTTTCAAGAGTCATTAAAGTAGAGTCAATGATTGTATTATTCACACAAATATTCAGTTATACTATATAACATGCATTTCTATCAGAGAGAAGTTTAGACATTTGTACCTTTGAAGAAATGATTCCTAGATAAATGCTGACGGTAGAAGTCATACCAGGCTCTAGATAGTTGTCTTTGTTCACACAGTGCTTTCAGAAGCCAGTCCTCATGCTTTATCTTCCTTGAATGATCCAAATCCGGGGATTGAGGTACATAAGCTTCTACCTTAAGATCTTCTGTTAGGAATATGTTGTAGAATTGATGATAATTCACCAAAACACCTAAAGTAGAAATATTAAGTATCATTTAGTAGCCTTCAACAGATAACCACAGTTAATCTATATGTTGAAGGAGTAGCTTATGTGAAAAAGTATGTAGTATATTTTGTACACTATGATAGCTGAGGGATTTGGTAGTTATTATAGTTTTTAAGTCATGTTGACTACTAGTAAGATATATAAAATAGATGGGCTAAGTGTAAATATATAATGCCTTATAATTTTGTATAATTGAAAGAGTATCAACAGATAAGGAAACATCTTCAAATGCTAAACTACAAGCTTCAACGGATGTCTCTGCAAGCTTCAACAGATTACTCAATATGCCTTCAACAGATAAGCTAGTCAAGAGGTCTTCAACTGACATCAGATAAAGCTTCAACGGATGTTAACAAGAAAGATTCAACGGATGGTACTAATATAGTGTCAACGGATGACAACGATAAATCTTCAACGAATAACATCAATAAAGCTTCAACCGATGATTACCAAAGATAGTAGTTGACAGTGACTTGACAGAAACTGACAGAGTCACATGAGTTGATGGTGCACAAAAAGAATGTGGCAGCCTGATTACAGGTTTTAGAAGAAAATGAAGCATTTACATTTCAATGCAAAACAAGCGCATTCAAATATGATGTATCTTACTTGGAATGCATTGAATGAAGAAGCATGTGCTTGGACCTAGCTGATAGAAATATTGTTCTTGTCTTATTACACATTTAAATTTGGTGATAAACCAAGTGTAGTAAGTATTATAGAAAAACTAATAAAAACAAATATATCAAGAAAGAATTAGAGATTTTGGCAAGCTGTATCTTTAGAAAGTACTCTCAAGTTCTAAGTTGTAACAAAATACTTATAAGCAGCTGTGTGAAATTTGAATCACAGAGATTTCTTCAAGTATACATCTCTGGTGGAAAGACAAATCCACCATAAAGTTTTTAAACTTTTGTTTATTTACTTTGTGTTAGTAGAATAATTTAAAAGCTTCATTTGCATTCTTGCATATTCACAAACACAGTTGTATATTCAAGAATGAGTTTTTTAGAAAATCAAAAAGAAACCAGAATTCCATTTAACCCCCTTCTGTAAATATGTTGTTATATTATTGGGAAATAACAATTGGTATTAGAGCAAGCTCTTAACATATAAAGAGTTTAAAGATCAAAACAATCAAACAACACGAGCAGGAAGAATGTTGGATTGAAGATTCCAATTCTGGACAAAGATAACTATCATCACTGGAAAGTGAAGATGCACCTTCATCTACTCTATCAAGATGAAAGCTATGTCAACTGCATAGAGAATGGACCCCATATTCGTAGCAGGAATGTAACAGAAGCTGGTGAAGCTACTGGAAATAAGCAAAATGTTCCAAAGCCTAAACCAGAATAGACTGATGAAGATATTGAAGAAGTCTATAAAGACAAAAAGGCCATGAATATATTATTAAATGGTCTTGATCAAGACATGTTTGACAATGTCATAAATTACAAAACTGCTTAGGATGTTTGGGATACAGTTCAAGTGCCATGTGAGGGAACTGAGTAAGTCAGAGAAAATAAATTGTAACTTCTCATACAATAATATGAACACTTCCATTTTGAAGATGGTGGGTCCCTGAATGATACTTTCAGTAGATTTCAGAAGCTGTTGAATGGACTAAAGTTGTACGGAAGAGTCTACCAAACAAAGGATTCTAACCTAAAATTCCTAGGATTTTTATCAAAGGAATGGAAGCCAATGATAGTCTCTCTTAGAAATTCTCAAGAGTGGAAGGATTTTACTCTTGAGAGACTGTATGGAATTTTGATGACCTATGAACTTGAAGTGTAACAAGATGAGCTGATAGAGAAAGGAAGGAAGAAAGAAGGGTCTGTGGCATTGGTAGTTGTGCAAGAGAAAGTGGTGGAAATGAAGGTTGAACCCGTTAAAACTGCACCAAACATTAATTTTTTTGATGGCAGGTCTGAGATAGGTAAGGGAAAAGGGTTATCGGCTGAAGATGAAGATTGTCCAATACAGGATGACATGGATGAAGTTTATGAGCATCTAGCCTTTCTATCTAGAATATTTGCAAAAATCAAATTCAATAAAAATTCTGGAGCTGTGAAGCCCAACAGAAACATGGTTGACAAAACCAAATTCCAATGTTTCAAGTGTGGGCTGAGTGGTCATTTTGCAAATGAGTGCAGAAAGCTAAGCTCTGAAAAGAAAAAGTTTGAACCTGTAGACTACAAAAAAAAAACTTGAGTTGCTTAAATAGAAGGAGAAGGCATTCTTAACTCTAGAAAATGAATGGGCAACTGATGGAGACGATGCAGATGAAGACATGAACTATGTCACCCTTGCACTCATGGCCAAGTCAGATGAAATAGAGGTTAGCTCTTTTAGAAATCAAGTAATCACTACTAATCTTTCATAACTTTCCAAAGATGAATGCAATGATTCTATTAATGATATGTCAACTGAATTGTATCATTTGCGTGTCACGCTTAAATCACTCACAAAAGAGAACACTCGAATTTTATAGAATAATAAGTTTTTGAGTAGTAGTAATGCTACGTTAGAAACTTAATTTATTAAATTTGAGAAATTAAAGATTCAGTGTAAAATTTGCTAAAGATGAGTTAACAGGCCCGCAAGGGTTGGCTCAGTGGGTTAAAGAGGGGTAACTATCCTCTTGGTCACAGGTTCGAATCCACGGGAGGAGAATTTATGATTATGTCTCCTGAGCCAGAGCCTGTCGCTTAAATGTGGTTTACCTTAGTTCACGTGGTTCGCAGGCTATTGCGTGAGCCCATAGGGTTTACCCAGTGCGCACCTGAAGGGTAGCGGGTGCGGGTTACCTACGATAAAAAAGATGATTTAACAAAGTCTTTGAAGAAAGAAGAAATTTTAAGAAAGCAACTTGAATGAGAATAAAAGTCATTAAGGCCTGGAAATCTTCTAGGGATGTTAGTGCATAAATTGCTAAAGTTCAAGGGATTGAATAATTTTGTGAAGAAGCCTGGAAGAGAGACAAGAAGAAACTGAACCAGATTTAGTTGATGGTCTGTCAACGGATGATGGAGCTTATCCTTTGAAAGATGAGGTTCATCCATTGAAAGAGAAAAAGACCATCATCCAAAGAAAGCTAGCAAAGCTAAATGAGAAATATGGTTCTGTAACAAAGAATTTTATGTCAGGAGAGTCAAAAAAAACCAAGAATGCTGGTAAAGTGAATATAGGGCATATGTCAATTAAGCAATTGAATGACATATTAGAGAAGATTGAGGTTAAAATAGA
The DNA here is from genome assembly GCF_009905375.1 of Apium graveolens. Taxonomy (NCBI): domain Eukaryota; kingdom Viridiplantae; phylum Streptophyta; class Magnoliopsida; order Apiales; family Apiaceae; genus Apium; species Apium graveolens. Next base: position 176,144,493 of record NC_133651.1, read on the forward strand.
ATTTAAAAGGAAAACTAATAGGGAATGGGGAAATAGGGATTAACAAACAAAACAACTATACTACTAATAAGTATGCACCTAGAAAGTCATGTGTAAAGTGTGGTAGTGTTAATCATATGTCTACTAATTGCAAGTCTATTGAGAATGCACCCATATCTTCACCTCCTTCTTTGTCTAATATGCAAGTGTAACCCATGCATGCCATGCCTGTTATGCCTCCACAGAATTTACATACACATTTTGCTAATTTGTCATTTGTACACAATCTTTACTATGCTTCATTTAATATGCCATAAATGCCGTATAACATGCCTTTATGGAATAACATGTATACACAACCTATGTCGTATCATGTTAATCATAATGTGCCTGATGAATCTCAAACTAATCATGTGTTTCAAAGACTTACTTCCAAGATAAAGGTTGATTTGGAATCACCTAAATCTAGTGGTGGAAAGTCTAAGAAACTTAAGAAGAGAGTTAACAAGGCAGGACCCAAGAAAACTTGGGTACCAAAAACAACTTGATTTGGTTTTGATGTGTGCAAGGAAATAGAAAGAATCTACTTGGATAGTGAATGCTCAAGGCACATGACTGAAGATTTTACCCTATTCACAGAGTCAAAGGAGAGGGCTGGCTCTAACATTACCTTTTGAGATGACAACAAAGGATATACTATGAGATATGGCTTGATTTCAAAAGGGAATGTCATCATTGATGAAGTAGCACTAGTTGATGGACTCAAACACAATCTTTTAAGTATAAATTAATTGTGTGATAAAGGCAATTCAGTTATCTTTAATTTAGAAGCCTGTGTTGTAACCTGCAAAAAGGACAACAAAGTGGTTCTTACTGGAATAAGAAGAGGAAATGTATATCTAGATGAATTCAACTCCATAGATGCGGACTCAATTACTTGTCTTTTTCAGCAAAGCAAGTCAAGATGAAAGTGGGCTATGGCACAAGAAGCTATCTCATTTGAATTTCAAGACAATGAATGAATTGGTTAGGAAAGACCTTGTTAGAGGTATTCCTCAAGTTGAATTTTTAAAGGATGGAATGTGTGGAGCTTTCAAAAAGGAAAACAAAAGAAAACATCATTCAAAAAGAAGCTTAAAACAACATTTAATGAACCATTACAACTACTGCATATGGATTTATTTAGACTGGTCAATGTATTATCAATATCCAAGAAGAGGTATTGCCTGGTGATTGTAGATGATTTTTCAAATCTCTCATGGACTTATTTTTTTGGATCCAAGGATAAAGCAAGTAAAATCATTATCAATCACATCACGCTAGTCAACAATCATCCCGATCTCAAAGTCAGAAAAATCAGGAGTGAAAATGGAACCGGGTTTAAGAATTCTACAATGAGGTTTTTTGTGAAGAAAATAGAATCATGAATGAGTTCTCAGCTCCAAGGACACCACAACAAAATGGAGTGGTTGAGAGAAAGAACAGGTCATTGATTGAAGTTGCAAGGACTATGCTAGAAGAATCAAAGTTGCCAACATATTTTTGGCCTGAGGTTGTCAATAATGCATGTTACACTCAAAATATTTCTTTAATCAATCAAGCCAAAAGAATGACTCCTTATTAATTTTTCAAGAAAAGGAAGCCAACAATTAACTTTCTTCATGTTTTTGGATGCAAGTGCTATATTCTAAGGGGAATCAAGCTAACCAACATTGAAAGTTTGATGCAAAAACTGATGAAAGAATATTTGTTAGATATTCTATTGGAAAAGCATATAGAGTCTACAATATGAGAACCAACATTGTTATGGAATCTGTAAATGTTATGGTTGATGATAAAAATATTGAAGGACTAGAAGATGAAGGTTTCCATGAAAGCCTCAAATTTGATAATGTTGAGATGTACTGTGATGATAGTGATGATGAAAGTGGTCTAGAAGGAATGGAAAAAGGATATTCAAACTTTTCATCAAATGAAGCAACGGTAGTTGATGCATAGAGTGCTACATCTGTTGAAAAACAAAGTGCAGGATCCGTTGAAAGACAAAGTGCAGCATCCGTTGAAAGACAAAGTGTATCTTCTGTTGAAAGACAGAATACAACATCCGTTGATGATCATTCTTCAATAGGCGTTGAAGGTCATTCTAGATCACTGTTTGATAAAACTCATTCTTCAAATCAAAGATCCACCAACTCAGGGGGAGTATCATCTAGTCAACACCCAGTCACACAGCAAGACACTAATGAGGCCACTTCCTCTAAAGCAAATCTACCACCTCAAAGAAAATGGACTAAGAATTATCCGTTTGAACTGATCATTGGTGATGTAACATCTAGAGTGCAAACAAGGTGAGCAACTCAAGATTAATGTCTGTATAGTAGCTTTCTATCATAGAAAGAACCAAAAAGAGTTGAAGAGGCTCTAATGGATCCATATTGGGGTTTATCTATGTAGGAAGAGCTAAATCAATTTGAAAGACACAAAGTGTGGAAGCTGCTACCCAAACCTAAAAACAAGAATTCTATTGATACTAAGTGGGTATTCAGAAACAAGATGCATGAGAATGTCATACTCATAAGGAACAAAGCTAGATTGGTTGCAAAAGGATACTCTCATCAAGAGGGAATATATTTTGATGAGACATTTGCTCCAGTTACAGGACTTGAAGCTATCAAAATCTTTCTAGCCTATGCAGCCCATGCCAATTTCAAAGTCTATCAAATGGATGTGAAAAGTGTATTTCTAAATGGAGAATTGGAGGAGGAAGTCTATGTCAGTCAATCTTCATGTTTTGAAGACCTCAACTTTCTAGACTATGTATACTATCTATTAAAAGCATTTTATGGATTAAAGTAAGCACCTAGAGCCTTGTATGAAACTTTGTCAAAGTTTCTTTTAGACAATCACTTCACTAGAGGTACTGTTGATAAAATTATTTTCTTTAGAAATGCAAATGGCTCTGGTATACTTGTTCAAATTCATGTGGATGATATAATATTTGGCTCTACAGATGATAAACTTTGCAAAAAGTTTGCCAAATTGATGCAAAGTAATATTGAAATGAGCATGATGGGAGAACTCACTTATTTTCTTGGTTTACAAGTTAAGCAAGTTAGTGATGGAATATTCATTAGTCAAACTAAATATATTTATAATATTTTAAAGAAGTTTGATTTAATAGAATGCACATCTGCAAAACTCCCATGACCACTGCCACCAAACTTGAGTTGAACGCAAATGAAAATTCTGTGGATATTTCAAGTTATAGAGGCATGGTTGGCTTACTTTTATATTTGACAGCTAGTAGGCCTGATATTATGTTTGCTACATGTTAGGCCCTTAATCAACTGTAGAGGCGGCTGAATACAGTTAATACAATCTAATCGACAAAGTGTTATATATATTTGTGATGTCATGTCAAATAATGATTTGTGTTTAGTTTTCAGATCTTGACTAACAGGACAAATCAGAACTTAACTGGAAATCAGTACTTATACTGAAGCCAGAACTTAAGCTATCAGAACTTAAGTTATCAGAACTCAAGATATCAGAAGATATTTATCAGAAGATAATATCAGGACTTAAGAAGACTTTAAGATAAGGAAGGTGGTTGATTGAAAGGAAAGAAGATCAAGACTAAAACAAGAAGAGATATGCATGGAGAAGAATTCTATGAGGTATAGAAGACTTGGAGGAAAAGATAACTAATTGATATATTTTAGGATACAGAATTATATTCGATATCAATTAGAAGATTATCTTGTAACTGTGTGGTATATAAACACATCATAGGGTTTACACTATAAGTGTTATCATTATCGAGAATATTATTCATTGTAACCCTAGCAGCTCTAGTGATATTTGTTCATCACTGAGAGAGAATGGTTCCATTGCAATTATGTTTTATTAATAAGATTATTCTGTATTACATACTTGTGTTCTTAATTCGATTTGATTGTACTATACACTGTATTCAACCCTATTCTATAGTGTGTGTGACCTAACAAGTGGTATCAGAGCCTACCTGTTAACACATATACAGTAAAGATCTAAAACAATCATGTATGAAGAAGAACAAACTCCAACCAAGCCCACCAAAACTGAAGAAACTCCAAAGACTCAAATCCACAGTTGATATGAGACTATTAGGGTTCCCATGCTGAGACCTTCTGAGTATCCCATATGGAAAGTGAGGATGGCTATGTTTCTGAAAGCTACAGATCCAGAAAATCTTGAAAGAATTAATGAAGGATCACATAAGCCAACAAAGCTCTCTGTTGTAGTTGCAGATCAGCCAGCAAAGACTGTACCAAAGGAGAAAAGTGAGTATACAGCTGAAGATATCTCATCTATTGCCAAGGATGCAAAGGTAAGGCATTTGCTGCATAGTGCCATTGATAATGTCATGTCAAACAGGGTAATTAACTGCAAGACTACAAAGGAGATATGGGATGATTTGGAAACAAGATGCCAGGGAACTGATGCAATTAAGAAGAACATGAGGACTATACTCACTCAAGAGTATGAGCACTTTGACTCAAAACCCGATGAGTCATTAACTGGTTTATATGACATATTTGCCAAACTCTTGAATGATCTGTCACTGGTGGATAAGGAATATGATCTTGAAGATACTAATCTTAAATTCCTTTTAGCTCTTCCTAAAAGTTGGGATTTGAAGGCAACTACTATAAGAGACAACTATGCTCTTGATAAAACTACTCTTGATGAAATTTATGGTATGCTCAAAACTCATGAACTTGAGATGGATCAAAGAAGCAAGAGGCATGGGAGAAAGTCAAAAACAGTTGCTCATAAGGCTGAGGAGGAATCCCCCAAAGTGGTTACCTCAAAGAAAGGCAAAGGAAAGGCTCTCATCATAAAGTCTAATTCAGATTCATCAAGTTCTGATGATGATGATGAGGATTCAAAAACTGAAAGTCTATCTGAGATGGATGCTGATAAAGAGATGATGAGATTTTGTGCTCTTATGGTGAAGGGTATCACAAAGATAGCCTATAGGAAATTCAGAAGGGGAAAGAAGTTTTCCAGGAAAAGTGGAAGTTCTGATAAGAAGGGATTCAGAAAATCTGAAGGCAAAGCAGGAAATTCTGACAGAGGAGATTACTCAAATGTTAAATGATACAATTGTGGTGAGAAAGGCCACATATCTCCTGACTGCAAGAAAGGAAAAGGTGAAAAAGGCAAGGCACTTGTCACAAAGAAGAAAAGCTAGACAGACACTTCAGATTCTGAAGTTGAGATGAACTATTCCTTGATGGAAAATACTGATAGCAGTTCTGAAGCTGCTGAGTTAAAGGTACCTCAAAAAATTTATGCTCTTATGCTTTTAATACTGATGATATCACTGAGTTGAGATCTTATCTTAAAACCATATTCATTAGCTATAGAGATCAGACTTTAACATGTGATAGGTTAACTTCTAAAAATCTGGCTTTTAAGAAAAGGAATGACTATTTAGGAAAGGAGTTAGTTATGTTCCATCAAAGTCATAAAGAAAGAGTTGATGTTTTTTATGTTAGAGATGAAGTGTTAAAATTGAATCAATCTCTAAAAACTGAGTTAGAAAAGGAAAGAGAGATTATCAGGACTTGGACTAACTCTGGCCGAACAACTCAAAATTTGTTAAGTAGTGGAAACTGGAAAGAGGGCTTAGGTTATGGAGATGATAAAAGTGAAAAAGGAACTGAACAAATTAAGCCAATTATTGTTAAACAGACTACTAAGCCAAAAGGTAAATCATGTTAAGTTTGTAGCTAAAACTATAAAGTCTGATTCTGAAAAGATGAAAGATATTGATACAGAAGTTAAGGCAGAGTCAACTTCTGACAAATTAAAACAGGATAAACCAGCTCAAGTTAACATAGGCTTAATGACAAAGAAGCAGCTTAAGTATAAGCTGAAAGAGATTAAGAATGTAAACAAGGTAAAACCACCTAGGAAAAATAGGAATGGAAAGGAAGGTGTGAATAAAAGCAATAATTATAAGTCTGTTTCTAGTGCTCCTAGAAAGAAATGCAATAACTGTGGAAACACTAACCATCTTGCTTCTTTTTGCAGGAAGAATAAGTATATAAATTATTTACCTCCTAAATCAGGAGTTAAGAGTCAGAATGTTAGGTTTAAACCACAAAATCCTTGTTTTCATTGTGGTAGTTTATGGAATTCCATTTATACTTGTAAGGAATATCATAGTTTATACTATGATTATTATCGAATAAAACCTTCTTTAAAGAAAGTTAGCATTATTCCTTCTAGTGTAAGTTCTCATGCAAAGTCTGAGACTGTAAATTCTGATAAGAAAAATGTTAACATAAACTCTGATGTTAAATCTGCTGCAAATGTTAACAAACTTAATAAGGCCAAAGGATCCAAGCAAGTCTGGGTCCTTAAAATTAATCATTAGTGGTCTTTGTGATTGCAGGGCAACAGGAAGAACATCCTAGTTCTTGATAGTGGATGTTCTGGACATATGACTGGAAATAAAGCCCTGCTATCAGACTTTGTGGAGAAAGCTGGCCCATGAGTTTCTTATGGAGATGGCAACATGGGAAAAACTCTGGGATATGGAAATATCAATATTGGGAATGTCATCATTGAAAAAGTAGCTCTAGTCTCAGGACTTAAACACAATCTGCTGAGTGTTAGTCAAATCTGTGACAGAGGTTATCATGTGGATATCTTTGAAGAACACTGTGAAGTTGTAAGCAAACCTACAGGAAAAGTTGTTCTGAAGGGATACAGGCATGGTAACATTTATGAAGCCAAGCTTTCAACAAGTTCTGATGGTTCTGTAATCTGTCTGTTAAGCAGAACATCAATTGAAGAAAGCTGGGATTGGCACAAGAAACTCTCTTATTTAAATTTTAACAATATAAATAAACTAGTCAAGAAAGATCTTGTGAGAGGACTGTCAAAATCAGTATTTGCTCCTGATGGCCCTTGTAATTCATGTCAAAAGGCAAAACAAAGAAAATCTTCATTCAAGAGCAAGAATGAATCTTCAATTCTTGAGCCTTATCACCTACTACATGTTGATCTATTTGGTCCAGTGAATGTCATGTCTGTTGCAAAGAAGAAATATGCTATGGTCATAGTAGATGAGTTTACCAGATACACATGGGTGTATTTCTTGCACACAAAAAGTGAAACTGCATCTATCTTGATTGATCATGTCAAACAACTGGATAAATTGGTCAAAGACTCTGTGAAAATCATAAGAAGTGATAATGGCACTGAGTTCAAGAATATGATTATGGAAGAGTTCTGCAAAGACCATGGAATAAAGCAGGAATTCTCAGCTCCTGGAACTCCACAGCAAAATGGAGTTGTTGAAAGAAAGAATAGAACTCTTATTGAAGATGCACAAACTATGCTTGATGAAGCAAAGTTACCAACCTACTTTTGGGCTGAAGCTGTGCAGACTTCTTGTTTTACTCGGAATGCAACACTTATCAACAAGCATGGAAAGACACCATATGAGATGGTGAAGAAAAAAAAGCCAAATCTGAAGTACTTTTATATATTTGGATGCAAGTGTTTTGTTCTTAAGACTCATCCTGAACAGCTATCCAAATTTGATCTAAAAGCTGATGAAGGAATTTTTGTTGGATATCCACTTTCCACAAAAGCCTTCAGAGTCTACAATTTAAGAACAAGGGTTGTCATGGAATCTATCAATGTCTTTTTTGATGATAAGAAGATTACTGGACTTGAAGATGTCAATGATCATGATCAGCTGAGATTTGAGAATGAAGTTTTAAATTCTGATTCTGTAAATTCTAATAGTCTAAATCCTGATACTACAAACTCTGATGGGTTAAACCCTGATGTTATTGAAACTGTGGTGTCTACGCCAAAGGAAAATGCACCTGTGCAGGGGGGCATATTGAAGATCTAACCACATCTCAAGAAGCATCAGAACCAAGAACAGGCTCTTCAAGTTCTGATTCATCAAGTTCTGATGGGCCAAGTTCTGATAATACTGGAAACTCAAATTCTGAAGGATCCAACTCAAAGAGCATAATTTCAGGGGGAGCATCAGAAAATGTTGATAGAGACAACATGGATCATAGGGGAGCATCCAGTTCTAGAGATAACCTTCCATCTGCAAGGAAGTGGACTAAAGCACATATACCTGACTTGATTATTGGAGATCCTAAAGTAGGTATTAGAACTAGAACAACAACATCAAATGAATGTCTCTATCATTCTTTTCTTTCTTAGGCTGAACCAAAGAAAATGGAAGAAGCTCTTCAAGATGCTGATTGGGTGCAAGCAATGCAGGAAGAGTTAAATGCATTTGAAAGAAATAAATTCCGGACCCTAGTGCCAAGACCAAAGAATAGATCTGTTGTTGGTACAAAGTGGGTGTTCAGAAATAAAACTGATAGTGATGGCATAATTACAAGAAATAAAGCAAGGCTGGTTGCAGAAGGATATTCTCAACGGGAGGGAATTGATTATGATGAAACATTTGCACATATTGCTATATTGGAAGCCATAAAGATATTTTTGGCTTATGTTGCTCACAAAAAGTTTAAAGTCTTTCAAATGGATGTAAAAAGTGCTTTTCTTAATGGAGAATTGGAAAAAGAAGTATATGTTGAACAACCTCCAGGTTTTGTAGATTCAAAATTTCCTAATCATGTCTACAGACTTGATAAAGCACTTTAAGGCCTTAATCAAGCTCCAAGAGCATGGTATGAGACTTTAGCTCAGTTTCTTTTGGAAAGTGGATTTAACAGAGGGACTATTGACAAAACTTTATTTTATCTCAACCATGGAAAAGACCTAATTTTGGTGCAGATATATGTTGATGATGTCATTTTTGGTTCTACAAATGAAAGACTTTATGAAAGGTTTGCCAAGCTAATGCAGTCAAGATATCAAATGAGTATGATGGGAGAACTTCGCTATTTTCTGGGCCTTCAAGTCAAGCAGAATGCAGAAGGAACTTTTATTTGTCAATCTAAGTACACCAGAAATTTACTGAAGAAATTCGGAATGCAAGACTGTTCAAGTACATCCACTCCTATGGCCACTGCAACAAAATTGGATAAGGATATTTATACATCAGTAGATATTACTGATTACAGAGGTATGATTGTCTTACTACTCTATCTAATTGCATGTAGACCTGATATTATGTATGCTACCTGTCTTTGTGCAAGATTTCAAGCAGATCCGAAAGAGCCTCACTTAACAGTTGTGAAAAGAATTTTCAAGTACCTTAAGGGTACAACTGATCTGGGATTGTGGTATCCTAGGGAATCAGACTTTAAGCTAATAGGTTACTCAGATGTAGATTTTGCAGGGTGCAAAATTGACAGGAAAAACACAAGTGGAAGCTGCCAATTTCTTGGAGACAGATTAGTTTCTTGGTTTAGCAAGAAACAAAAGTCAATTTCCACATCAATTGCAGAGGCAGAGTAAATTGCTGTAGGAAGCTGTTGTGCACAAATTCTTTGGATGAAGAATCAGTTACTGGATTATGGGTTAATATATTCTAAAATACCCATTTACTGTGATAATCAAAGTGCTATTGCTATGACAGGTAATCCAGTTCAGCACTCAATGACAAAGCACATCAGCATTAGGTACCACTTCATAAGGGAGCATATGATGGAAGGTACAATGGAATTGCATTTTGTTCCAACAGATCAATAACTAGCAAATATCTTCCCAAAACCACTGTGTGAAGCTACTTTTACAAGATTGGTAAATGAACTTGGAATGGTTTCAGGTTCTTTCTCTAAATCTGTTTAGTTTACATTCTGATACATTAGACCTTATGATCAGTATTTACAGATATTACTATCTTTATGTAACCTGTGCTTAAATTGAAATTTACCTAAGTGCTGATTGTTGTCTGATATGAATTTCTAGACTCTGATAGTGATATAAATGTTTCTGTGACTATTTAATCCAATGAGGATAATTGTGCTAGATGCTGACCTAGTAGTCTCTAATATACTAAAGATCCCATGTTTGAAGTAATTGTTTATGTGGGAATCTTTTAACACAAGCAAATTCTCATATTGAGCTTGGTTAGGTTTACTTTGTGTATCTTATTACTAAGTCAAAAACTAGAATAATGCTTCTTATTTGTTAAGTTCTGATGTTGGTAAATCTTATGGATGTACTAAGTGTTGATAAGCCTCACTTATCAAAAGAAAAAGTATAGAAAATAAATGAATATCAGGTACTCCTTTGAGATCTAGAGAAAAATATATGTGGAAGGGAAGACCCAAGTGCATTGCTGGTATTAAGTAATATGCATTAGAAAAGCAAACTAAAATTTTCTTGGTGGCATTTCGTATTTCTCTGATTACTGGAGAAATACTCTGATAATAGCATAAATTCTGATAAACAGTTGTGACTCACTTACACTGAGGAGCTCCTGTGAAAAAGAATATCAAAAGATGCATAAAATGAGCACAAAACAGTTGAGTGGACTCATGCATGAACTCATTCTATAGTAGACTTCAAACTAATGACAGATTTTGAGCAAAGTTCTTAGTTATGCCTTATTTCTAAGATGTACTGAAGTGAATCAGACTTTACTCTTTGTCTGATATTTAGCTTAATGCACACACTTACACTCCATATGAATGATGAAAATTACTGTGGTGATCAATGTTGTTTTAGATGAAAAATTTAAGTGTCAGTTGCATAAATTCTGAGGACAAGTTCTGATGGAAGTTCTGATGATTAAGTTCTGCGATAACCATATCAGTATTTGTGTGAAGAATTAAAGGAATAAACATTCACTTTTTGAGTAAAGAAGCCATATTCTATGACTTTTAAATTCTGATAATAATCAACTTCTGATGCTTATGTGGCAGTACTTATTTCCTTGATTTATTTTTGGATTAATACTTGAACAGTTATATTTTATCAGAATATTGGTTTAAGTGAGATAAAGACAGTAATAATCATTTGTTTAGTGGGAACAACTTTTTTTTTTTGAAAAACTGCATTTGTATAGTAATCATTACTTATTTCCCATGCCCATTAACTTTTGTCTTAATTACTACATGGCTGACAGGTGTATAGTCTGTTCCACATCTCAATAACTGCTGTCAAATGGAGCGTATAAGTAAAAGAGATAAAAGATTTTAAAAATCTTTTACTTACATTTCTTTCTATACTCTCTCTCTTTTTCTTATTTTCTCATATTCTCTGACGGTTTTCTATCCAGACATTTTATCAAACACCTTTCAGGCACTCTAAATTTTCACTCATTTTCAATGGCACCCAAGGATATAATCTTTAATGGAGCAAAGTTCGTCCCCGACAGCTATGCTGCTATTCTCACTAAGAGTGAAGCTCCTTCGGAACTTCATTTTATTCAGGATTTCTTATCTCATAGTGAAATTGGGTTCGCTTTGACGCAGCCATCCAGTTTATCTGGAAATCATGTTCTGACGTTCTGGAGAACGGGACTTTATGATGATGGTGGTAAGCATGTGACTCCAAGCATCGTGTTTACAGCAAAGGAGGTTGAGTATGTTGTTACTCCGACCACAGTTCGAAAAGCTCTAAACCTACCTGAAATTTGTCAATTCAGTTCTGCTGTTGAGGAGCCATTGCTACAACAAATGATGGCTAATTTAGGTTATGAGGAGAGTTTGGCAAAGTTGGGCCAACTTAAACGCCCACATATATGAAGAGAATGGAGCTTTTTCTTCGATTGCATCACAAAGATGTTTGCCAACAAGTGCTCAAATTTTGATGCCATTCCTATTCTGACACAACAAATTGGGTATGCACTCCTAAACCAGTCTCATTTTGATTATGCAAAGACTGTGTTATATTTTATAGGAGATAGGATGCATGAGGAGAGGAATGTAGTTTACTTTGCTAGGTTTTGTCAGTTAATCTACAGTTATTGTACATCAGATGAACCACAACTAGCAAGTAATCACATAGAACCATTTAGATTAGCTAAGAGGGCTTTTACCGATCTCTTAACTGCCGACAACAAGAAGGGGGTTTTGAGACCCCTTAGAATTCCTTTATCAGTAAAGAAAGCTCTGGTAAATGCTGATTATGAAACCTATTCATTGCTATATCCTGATGTCCAAGCCGTCAACACACAACAACCATTAGAACCAACCATTAATCAAACACAGCAACCACAGTCATCAGCACATAATCAAGGGAAGTCTTCTCCTTCTAGAGCAAAGAGGACTAAGACAGTACCTCAAGCACAACAGAAAAGAAGGAATATAATTTTAAGAGATGAGTCTGATGATGGAGTACAGGTTCAACCATCAGATTCTGTTACTGAAGTAGCTGAGAAAGTCTCTTCTCAGAAAGCTCAAGAAACTGGGAGTTCTAGGCCCCTAAAAAGGCTTAGAAAGTTAAACTCTGATGATCAAGCTCCCAAAGTCTCTCCACCAGCTAAGAGACTTAAAAAGCAAAGAGCAAGGAGGGCTATAGAATAATAAACCTCTGAAGAAGGAATGAAAGCAACAGCTGTGGAACGGGGTTAGGAGTCTCTGATCCCACAAGACCCTACTGTAGTTGAATCTCTTATAAGTGCTGAGCCAGAACTTCATGAAGCTCACAAATCTCCAATCCAAGAGCCAGAGACTACTCCAATGTCTACACCTCCTGTGTCTCCTATCATTGATCAAGTACATGCTAATAATCCAGATACAAGTGTTAAAATAGATATTCATAACTTGAATGTGTCTGAGGTTCTGTACTTGGAAGCTCCAACCATTCCTCAGCAAACTCTACCAACAAATCCACTGTTAGATGCTGATGTCAATGCAGATGAATCTTCTATTGCTTCACATACAATTATTCTATTATAAGATGTTGATACTGAAGATTCTGCAAGTTCTGTTAAAATAAATGCTGAAAATACTGGTGAAGCTGCTACAAATGAAAATGATGATGCAGCTGGTCCTTCAGGACATGCACCTCTACAAACAGTTGATAAAGCTGATTTGATTAAAAAGTTTGTGAGATAGGATGCACCAGTACCTTGGAGTGAAACCTCCAGAGGAAAAGAATGGATCAAGGAGTGGAACAAAGTTAATTTTGTTCCTACTGCAAATATTCTTGCTGAGCACCTGGCTAAAGCTGATGAGATGCTGATGTATGATGACTTCAAAGCACAGCTCAGAGTTACTGCATTGAGTACCAGGAACCTTCAAGGTCAACACTCAATAACTCAAGCCAAGGTGAACAAAATTCAAGAAACACTGATTCAACAAGACATGAATGTCAAATTGGACAAGAAAAGGTTTTTTAATCCAGCCTCTGACCACATTGGGTATATAGAAAAGACTCAAGAAAAGCAGCAAGCTCAACTATCTGATATTTTAAAGAATCAAGCTGCTCAACAAGACCAACTCAATGAAATCCAAAACTCTGTGGAATTGCTTGTCTCCCTGCTTCTACCAGATGATGCCAAAAAGGGGGTGAAAGTGATTAAGTCCAAATGCAAAACTGATAAACCACTGAAGGGTAAGGATGATGATAATGAAGACCAGGGAAACTCTGAAAGGAGTAGAGGTCTAAGTCAAGGCAGGAGTTATTTATCAAGCAAAGCCAGAACTACAAGTCAAAGGACAAGTTCTGATACTGGGAGAAGAACAAATTCTGATACTGGTAAAAGGATAAGTTCTAATGAACAAACTCTGAAACTTGATGAAGAGATCTCCAAAAGGCTGTTCCTAAAGGATAATCCAGGCATGGATTTTGAAAGCCTGAAGGAAGAAGAGATTAGACTGAAAGCTAAAAATGACAAATCTAAGTCAAAGTCTAAAGCTCAAGTCATTGCAAAGAAACCACCTAAGCCTAAGGGCATTGTGATCAAAGAGAGGATAGATACTGAGGCATCTATGGCCATGTCCAAATCACAGGTGGAAGTTAATCCTAGATTCAAGGGTAAGGTAAAAGTTGATGAACCTGTAAAGATATATATACCAACTATGGATCTGAAAGCAAAATATGATGAAGATACAACTATGATTTTGAAGAAGAAAAGCAATATTCAAGCAACCTATGACAGAGCTCAAGTTGTCTTGACATTAGAAGAAAAGGAAACCTCTGACATTGCTCATGTTAAACCTTCAAAAATTCTACTACCTGGATTTACTAAAGCTCAACAATCTGCTCAACCTATGAAGACTTCAACAAATGTTTTTAAGGGTATATTGCTCCAAGGAAAGGAAGCTAGAGATAAAACAGGACTGGGTAATGCTGATGAGAAAAGAGTAAACAACTCTACCTTAGATCCTACATCTCTTTCTGAACCAGGAGTAGGGACAAATCCAGAAAGATTAAATCAATTAGAATTTGTACAGATGGTTTACAATTCCAAGCTGAAAGAAGATATAATGTTTTATTTTATGACAGATGTGAGAGTATTCCAGATAAGAAAGGATGCAATTCGGTTGAAGTATTATGAATAGCTGCAACATGTTTTATTTCTACTTCAGGTGAAGAACAGGTCAACAGATGGTGCTTCCAGTTACTTAAAATTTGATATTCAAAGGCAGAAGAAACTTTACTTTGTAAAGTCTGACGGACCATACTATCCAAAGTACAGAGCTCACAATGGTGAATTAATTGAGATGAAGCCTAATACCACCAAGATCACTACATTTCTGGGTATTAAGGGTGTTGAATTTAATCTGGAGTCTGACAAAGCTTATCTGATTAGATTGGATTAGGAAATAAGGAAAGCAAAGATTAATGATCTCAGGGCTGCTATCTTTCAGATAAGAGAAGATATAGTTGAACTTAAAGATGCTAAAAGGAGGATGATAAATGAACTTGAATATGCTGAGAGAACTCTTTTGAAGAACTATCTCAGAACAACTCCTGACATTCAAGAGATCACAAACTGAAGCCAAGTCAAGGACTACAACTGTTAAATTTTGAAGGATATACAAGCTAAAGCTGATATCAGACTTTAAGGATGGTAAAAGCTACAAGGACTGTGAGTTATAGTTATCTAGTCAAATTGTCATATGCATTTGTACTTAATATTTTTGACATCATCAAATATCTATTGAACTTGTATATTATGCTAATTTACAAGTTGGGGGAGATTGTTAGATATATTTGTGATGTCATGTCTAATAATGATTTGTGTTTAGTTTTCAGATCTTGACTAACAGGACAAATCATGACTTAACTGGAAATCAGTACTTATACTGAAGTCAGAACTTAAGATATCAGAACTTAAGTTATCAGAACTCAAGATATTAGAAGATATTCATCAAAAGATAATATCAGGACTTACGAAGACTTTCAGATAAGGAAGGCGGTTGATTGAAAGGAAAGAAGATCAAGACTAAAATAAGAAGAGATATGCATGGAGAAGAATTCTATGAGGAATAGAAGACTTGGAGGAAAAGATAACTAATTGATATATTTTAGGATACAGAATCATATTCGATATCAATTAGAAGATTATCTTGTAACTGTGTGGTATATAAACACAACATAGGGTTTACACTGTAAGTGTTATCATTATCGAGAATATTATTCATTATAACCCTAGCAGCTCTCGTGATATTTGTTCATCACTGAGGGAGAACAGTTCCATTGTAATACTGTTTTATTAATAAGATTACTCTGTGTTACATACTTGTGTTCTTAATTCGATTTGATTATATTATACACTATATTCAACCCCCTTCTACAGTGTGTGTGACCTAACACAAAGCTTCAACAGAATCAACAGTTTTTATATTAATTGATAAAAACTCATTACACATGAATTCTCTCAAAAGGATGAACAAATATCCTTGAGAGCTGCTAGGTTATGCGAAAGATATAATAATGTCGTAATACTTATAACATAAACCTAATATGTGCTTTATATAGAGCACATCTACCAATGTATAAGGAATCCTATTTTATTAAAAACAAGGAAACCTATATTATTGCTTCTGAGATAAAGTTCTTCACCTCCTTAAAATTCTTTTTTCCTTTTCCTCCTCAAAGATCAACTGACGTGACAAATACTGATTTCATTATCCCGTTGACATCATCATCCGTTGAAATCATCATCCTTTGATATCCTATCATCCGTTGATGTTGTTATCAACATCCGTTGATATATAAGTTCAGAAATAAACTTCTGATAGTTTTTGTTTGATATTATCAATTTCTCCTAACAATCTCCCCCTACTTGTTCATTATGAAATTATGGATAAGTTCCAATTGATGATGTCAAAACTATCTAAATATCGGAATCAAGTATACATATTCAATCTTGCTTGAGTGAATATCATACTTTAACTCTTTATCCTGAACTTCTTCTTTAACTTGAGCAATGTCATAGGTTAACTCCACTTCCTCAGCTCAAAATGCTTCCAAAAATCATCCTTCTTTGACCAGCTTGGATGATTTCTGCTTCAAGTAAATTTTCTTCAGTATTAAGAGCTTGAACTACGGTATATACTAAATCTGTCAGAGTTTAACTTTTAGATTCTTTAGATACTGACTCCAGCATTGGCTTTAGACTTTGAAATCATTGACTTTTCTTATATCTTCTCATTTCTTTTAAGCTTCATTTCAGCAGTTCCAATAGCTTATGATCTGAGAGCTCTTTCATCATCTGCCTGACTGATTTCCCTTATAACTATACCTCTGTTTGGTCTATTAGAAGGATCATCTTGATAAAGTACTTGAGAAACAACAACAATATCAGCATTTGCTGTCTTCATAGAATATTTAAGGTCTTCCTCCGTTTGCCTTAGCTGTTCAAGATCAACTCCAGGATTTTTGTTTGTAAATATTCTTCTATTCACCTCATGTGACGCCCTCAATCTCGGGGTTAGGAAATGAGGACCCGCACACCTTTATACTAAGAATAATTAAACATAAACCCCGATAACCTAATAACATGATCAAACAGGATTAAGTTTGAGACAAGATTACAACTACCAACCACATAATATATATTACAACCCAAAATGATATTTAATTTACACAATTGATTCCGACTTGGAACCGATAGATAACCCATTGTATCTTTACAAACTTTTCGACTAAGCGCTTGCTCACACATAACCTGTACTACCTGCTCTGGCATCTGGAAGCCTATAACACAGTAGAGGCCACCGGGTACGCTCTTATGAGCAGTGCGCCTAAGTATGGCCATCCTCTTGCTTAAGTGGCATGGTTAGAACAAAGCATAATATATGAGTATAAACTCAGCAAGTAACTAAATGACAGTTCTATGATGCAATAATCAATATCTATTCACAATTAATTTTAAGACATTCTCTTTTAAAACTCTAGGTGGCAGATTTCTATCTTTGGGCTAGGGAAGGTTTATGAAGAGATAGTTGGCTTTCAAGAATCAAGGTTCAAGGTGAGGCGAAAGCCAACATTCATCACAAATAATTAACAGTATCTCGAGGATCTTTCAAATGGAAAGCGAGAATCTATTCATCTTTGGGAATCAATTGCATGATTGATAACAATATCATAATAAGAATCAAGTTTCACAAGTTGTATGCTAATCAGTATCACAATCAACTCATTTCAAAACATTATAAGTCATTTCCTTTTCAAAGAAGCAATTTGTTAAATCAATGTATTCAATATCGTTTACAAACTGATAGGGAACCCTTGATTGTGCTACTTCAACTTTCAATTAATAATAATACAGGTGATCAGCCCGTACCGACCTCCATCTGGTCGTTAAGGTACCTATGGCATAATTTCAGCCTTAAATTGGACTAGCCCCGCTAGTCTCTTATATGACTGGACTAGTCCCACTAGTCTCTCACATCTCAATCCAATCCATCAGGAATTCATTTGGAAAACCTTGTGTTGGAAAAGAAAGGTTTTAATAAATTCATTTTATCATTACCAAGAATATGAAGTCATTCGGACTCTTTCAAGTCGAAAATCATTCTTATGTTTAATTTCAGGGATTCAAAGAAATCAATTGGATCAAGACAATCAAATACCAATGCTGTGGTCAAGATCAAATGACAATAAGGATCATAAGTTAAGGAATCAGATCAGTCTTAGAGATGACTACGGAATAAGGTATACAAAGGAAAGATATAAGTTGTTCAACACAATACGCAAAGGTGTTCACAGAGATTCTTATAAGGTTAACAAGAATTCAAAGTATCTAAAGGAATTAATAGGAAATAAGGGTATGAATCAATAGGTTTACAGTAAGGGTTTAAACAATAATCAATTCAAGTCATTACAAGAACACTATCAGGGTGTTTTGAGGAACTAATAACAGGTATGGTACAAAAATCAATATCAGGGTTCAAGAATCAATAACAGGTTATCACAAGTGTTATAAAAGATCAATACTCTATCATGGAATAATCAATATCTTTTCAATATACAACTTATACAAGTAGGAAGAGTTACTTGCCTGAATTCGTTTTCCTATTTTACAAGGGTTGAACTACTGCTACCTAGTACACCTTTCCTTTTCCTAGCCTGAATGCCCTCACGCTCTGAATCTACAATCCAAAATCAAAACCCTAATTAGATTCCCATTCGACGTTCCCGGAATGCTTAACAATTTCCCTTTATCGCAGTACCCTAAGAGTACATATACTCAATCATAAACACAAAGCATGTTTATACCATATACTCGTATACTTTAAATCAATTAGTCAACAAATCACATATTGCGACGCAACCATAACACATAGCATACAATCCTTATATCCAAACTCTATACTTGAGCTATAATAATAATTATATAATCTTATATCAAGACGACTCAATCCTTTTTTTTATTTCCCATAATTCGAACCAAAACCAACAGATAAACCAATTTATCCCGAGTAATCTTACATGCATTTATTTAGTAAAGCTCTATGATCAAATCAACTTCTTTTACACCTTTAACCATTCGGATATAATCACAAAACACAATCAAAATGTAACGCCCCAAAATCCACCCTTTCATAGATTCGGGTTGCCACGATATCAAGCTTCGCACACCTGTGTTATTATTACAAACAAAATCAAAATATGACATTTATATTGAACACCATTCCACAGTTCCAAGATCGAGTCTCCTTCACAATCTGATTATTACATGAACCACATGAACCTACTACAAGCCTAGTTAATTATTACATAATAGAGATAATATATATATATATTTCTTTAGAAGCTGTCATTGCGAACGTGTTCCTTCCATTCCCTCTGCCTTGGATAATCAGATGCTCTGCCCTCTTCATTCTTCACTATTTTGGATGAATACAAATATAGCAAGAACGAGCAACTAGGTGCTCAACAAGTAGAATAATTCAACAAAAGTTAACTTTCTAGTAACAATAAGTTCTAAGAGCAATAATATTTCAAAGCAAGAAGAGATATCAACACATCACAGTATTATCAAGGAAGCTCTTATCTGGAATAGTGCCATCGAATTCAAGAATAACTGGTCATTTTCCATCCTCGGTACATCAATTATGCGATCAACTATCACAGTGTACCGTCCTCCTGCGAATCTTACACTCACCCGATCACGACTTGTCGTAAGAATGCCCAACACACACTTGCTAACATAAAAGAAGGTTTAACATCTTAACCCTCGGCTATATTCAAGTCGAACAACATGTCCACACATCGGACTTGTCACTTTATAAATACCGTGGTTATTAAATACCACGTTGACTAGTATAGATGTCCATACCTCGATTTAATCTTCACATCACACTATTCAGAATTTCATCACTTAGTCTGGTTTTGTCAATGAACCAGTTTTCACGCTGACAATATCATAGTCACGTCGATATGAATGATATATCGACGTCTATTTAGGAAAAAGGAGGGTTATCTCGAATAATAAGAATAACCATGTCAACCGAAGTTCTCATCAAATGAATAATCCCAAGAAGTAGTATGCGATGAAAGAGAATAAATAATAACTGATGTGAATACCGAAATTTGGGAAGGGTTCAATGAATTGATAAAAGAAGATTCAGATGTAAAGGAATTCTATTAATCAACCTGACTGACAACCGATGCTGATTCAAAGAATGATTTAGATGGTTATAAAATCTCTAGGTTCGTCTGATATATATAAGAAGAATAACTGTTCTGAATGATAGGAACAGTCAGGAATCTAGGGTAAGGAATACGTCATCAGAATTAAAATTTATCCACAAAAATAAATAAGCATAAATAAGGTCATCAACGTTTAAATCCATAACATTCAATATTAATGAATAAGAAATATAAGTCATAGCAGGAATGGAGTAGAGAAAACTTGCCTTGTCTCCAATAGTAGTAGTGAAAATTCACCTTTCCGGGTTAAGCAATTCCACTTCAAGTATTTTCTAAATAAATCACATCAAAATCACTTTAGTATAAATATTCTAAAAATATCTTTTCTCGTAATTCGTAACTCACATTATTTATCTCGAGGAATTACTTAGGATTTGAAAATACTCAAATAATTTAAATGGTGTACTCACTTCCAAATATATTTATTAAAGATTCTATTGATTTTTGGTGAAGAAAAAATCTTAATTTATTAAATAATAATCACTCATAAATTTGAAACTTGAGTTCCATATAATACTATTTAAATTAGCGATAAAGGGTAGGTATATTATTACCTCCCTGATTTATTTCTACTTCGGTACTTATAATTATTCACGCGTCCGTTAGGTTATAACAACGAAATTTAATTAATAATGTGTTCTAATGACTTGATACTTTTATTTCTAACAAAATAGAATCCACTAATACATCCAAGGAAATCATTAAATCTTTTAATCCTTCATTATTAATTCACATAATTCTATCATCTTTATTTGATTATCTAATACGTCTTTTAATCACTCCTTTTTATTTTTATTTTATTTTACTTTATTTCTATTTACTTATCTAATTATTTTTATTCTCAATAAATTAATTAAACAAGGATTGTTTTACCCCTGCCCCCCTTTCTCCTTCTTTCTCACTCTTCCCTTGCCACCAGCAACCATGGTGGTTGCCGGCGGCTATCACCGGCCGACAGTGGTCCGGCCAAATTCCGGCCACCTCCAAAACTGATTCTGATTACGGATTCTTATTACCCATTGCCCGATCTATCTTTTCCCCAAGTTAGATTTTCCAATTTCTATTTCGAACCCATTTTACGGTCAACTCTCCCAACTCTCTTTCTCTTTTCTTCTCCCTTTTGGTTTCTCTCTTTTTTTCGCTTCTTTTTTTTCTCCTCTTTCTCCTCTTTCTCTTCTCTCTTTATCTCCTATCTCTCCCTCCTCTCCTTTCTTCCTCTCGGCTTTTGTCGATCACCACCACCACCATCACGGTGGTTGTTCCACCCCCTCCTCCACAAACACAAACACAACCCCATACAATTCAATTATCAACCATATCCCAACTCCAACTTATTCAATTCAATCAAACATCTACAAATCAATTTCACTTCTATTCTTTTCTAATTATACAATATATAGATACATATACTCATGGGTTTTGGATTGGGTTTCAGTTGTTGGGCCAAACTTCCAAGCCCAATACTAGTTCTAGTCCAAAATTTAATTACCCCTAATTATAATTAGAAATACCAAAATCAATTAATTTGTTAAAACCCAAAATAAATAAGATATACACATACTTATGAGTTCCTCTTTCTTTTAGTAGCAAAAACTAAGCATAACATTGACTACAAGTACTATGACAACTCAACAATCAAGTAATTAAATTACAAAATCAATACCACAAATTAATTAATCAAAAACAAAACAAAATAAAAATAAAATCAAGAAAAGTATCATTACCTTTAAGAGAATGGATGATTACAATCTTGTAAAGTATCTTATGCCACCAAATCTGAAGTTAAAGCTTCCCACAATTTCTCCTCTCTTTGCCTAATCCTTACTCTATCTAATTATTATTATAGCACTATTTTTGGGATTTAGTAATGATGAAGTGAAATGGGGATGGTTGCTCCCATATTTATATTCACAAATTAACTAAGGTTAAACTTTGATTAGTCTAGTTAACCATAGTAGCTAGTAAATTCTAGAACATCCTACTAGATTCTAGAATTTTCTAATTTAATTAATATTTATAAAATAGTTACTAATTCTTACTTACTCATTTAATAAAATAGGAAAATTAAGGAAGTATCAACTACTCTTTTTTTAAGAAAATTTTCTAGAGTCCCAAAATATTTGAGAAATATTTTTATAAGTACTTTAAAAATTTTTGAAAATAAAAATAATAATTTATGTATATATATATTTAAAAAAAGAATTCGAATAATTCAAATATAAAAGGGTAATGAAAAATAAAATAAAATGAGATAAAATAAAAATAATAACAAAAGTTGCATATATTTCTATACCAAATAATTCCTCTATTATTCTTTTCTTGAAAGAAATAATCGAGTACTTTACCACTCTTTAAAGAAATAATTTACCACTTGAGGAAATTTTTAAAAATAATATATATACACACTTCACAACACAAAAGCTAAAATTAGGACAATTATCAAACTAATTCGATTTGTTAAATAGCACGAGTCAAATAACAAATTAGCTATACGAGAACATTTACTCGAGTTTCTTATATCACAAGTAGTAAGGCCAGCAAAAAATCAAAATAGATACTCGGTAAATAGAATCGAAAGTAACATTAATTATTAGTGGATCCCAATAGTAATACCAAGAAGCTATAAAATAACGATCTCTTATCTAGAGAAATAGACTATATTAACAATATTTTATCAGAGATTTTTCGGGCGTTACATTTTCCCCCCTTATAGGATTCCGTCCTCGGAATCAACGCAAACAGAGAATAGGAATAATGAGGGGTAATACTTCTGCATATCCTCTTCAGACTGCCAAGTAGCTTCCTCTATCGAATGGTTTCTCCATATCACCTTAACCAGGCTAATATCCTTGTTTCTCAGCTTCTGGACCTTTCGATCCGCAATTCGAACAGGTTGTTCTTCGTACGCCAAATTCGATTGAACTTCAATTGGCTCGTAGGCAAGTACGTGATAATTATCGTGATGGTAAGCTTTTAGAACAGATATGTGAAACACATCATGGATGTTCAGAAGGTCTGGTGGTAATGCTAACTGGTAAGATACAGTGCCTACTTTCTTCAAAATCTCGAATGGACCGATATATCTAGGACTTAGTTTCCCTTTCTTTCTGAATCTTAAGAATCCCTTCCAAGGAGATATCTTAAGTAATACTTTGTCTCCAACCTCAAACTCTTTGTGTCTTCGTCCTAAATCAGCATATTTTATTTGTCTATCCTGGGCGGCTATTAACCTTTTCTTAATAATTCCAATAGATTGAGTTTTCTGTTGAACTAACTCAGGTCCATAAATCTTTCTTTCTCCCACTTCTTCCCAACATATTGGACATCTGAATTTCCCACCATAGAGTACCTCAAATGGAGCCATTCCTATGCTTGAATGGTAACTGTTGTTGTAAGCAAATCCTACCAATGTCATATGATCATCCCAATTTCCTTTAAAGTCTAAGACACAAGCTCTTAACATATCTTCAATTGTATGTATAGTTCTTTCACTCTATCCATCTGTTTGGGGATGATATGCCGTACTTATTTTTAATTTCGTGCCTAAGCATTCCCGGAAACTCTTCTAGAATCCTGATGTGAACCTCGCGTCTCTATCTGACACAATTGATACTGGTACTTCATGTCTAACCACGACTTCCTTCAAATATAAGTTGACTAATTTTTCTATAGTGTATCTTTCATTTATTGGAAGAAAATATGCAGATTTAGTGAGTCATTCAACTATAACCCAAATGGTGTCATGATTGGTCTTAGTTCTTGGCAAACCAACTATAAAGTCCATGGTGATATGTTCCCATTTCCATTCAGGAATCTCTAGAGGTTGTAACAGGCCACTGGGCCTCTGATGTTCGGCCGTTATTTTATGACATGTTAAACACTTACCTACACATTCAGCAATTTCCCTTTTCATGTTGGGCCCCCAGAAATTTTTATCTGTGTCTTGGTACATCTTTGTGCTTGCAGGGTGGATAGAGTATCTTGAATTGTGGGCATCGTTCATAATCTCTTAAATTCTGACACATTGGGAATCCAAATCCTTGATGCAACTCTTCGAACTCCTTGGTTATCTGTGACACTTAAAACCTCTTCTCCCGTTAGGTTGGCCTTATTAGTTTCGATAATCACTTCTTGAAAATGTCGAATTTTTTCCATTATTTGGGGTTGTACTCGTATGTAATATCTGAGATACATCGTGTAATTATTTTGGTTAATAAATAAATATTATGCATGCTCAGTATGTATTTTGTGAATTATTTCTTAAGTGGTATATGTGTTTGGGTGATTAAAAATAATATAAATTGAGTATTTTAATTTTTATATGTCCAAAATAAAATATAGATAATTATCATATCTATCTATTTATTTTTATGTTGATTTATGATTTTATAGAAAGTTTATGGATTTAATAAATTCTTTTTCCAAGTATTTTTAAATCATTTTATATAATCGGGAACCAGCCGACTTCACCCGTTTTTACATTTTTATAACCCGAAACTCTTCCGAGAACTCCTTCTTAACCTAATTGCAATATTCCGAGCATTTTCCATGTTTTGACTTTTTCGATCTGGCGTAAGGTTTGTCCTGTGCAGGTCCCGGCACAATATTTTTTATACAAAATTTGTTTCGGTAAATCAAAAAAACTTGTATTTTCGATAAACGGGATCTTTTTATTAAACTATTATAATTATCACCTCGTAATACGTCTAACCAGACACTGAGACCAAGACCGCAATACAAATTGTAGAGATTTGGATAATTATCCCGAAAACCGGTACCGTTTTGGATCTGTTTTTATAAATAAACGTACTATTTTATATCCGGAATGATCCAATGGGGTACTAATTTTCCGTAAATATAAATAGCCCTTACCGTATTTTATTTCGTACCGAAAATCATTTGCAAACAGTAATTATAGAATATTTCAGAGAAAAACCCTAATTTCATAAAACCTTCTGGAAATCAAACTACAGTTTCAAGGTGTTATTGAAATCGGTTGGGAAAGTTGGAGTAACCAAAATGAAGGATTTTCAGATCTAGGAATCGTTTTACTGCAGAAATCAAGGTTTAATTTCTATATTTTTGAATTATTTTGATTAAAATTATGAATTTTTGTTCGGATGATTTTTTTGATGATTTGATGATTGCATGTTGTATAGCTTTTCTTCCTGATGATTTTGATATATTATATGACTGATTTGGAGTTCAATAACATGTTCAAAATTGAGTTTACTTCTCGAATTTCAAAATTAGGGTTTATAACCCGTATGAATGTTCTTAATTGAGATTTGGGGCTTTTTGTTCTAGGGGTTATTAGACATTTTTGTTTATTGCATCGTGTTCCTTGTTGAATTTGCAATCTATTCATGTATATTACAACAACTGACGATTCCTGGTTTGCTCGAATCGAAGCAAACAAAGTTTGCCGGAACCGACGAACTTCTCGACCAATTTCCGGCCACCTCTGGGGTTATTAGACTGATTTGATTGTTGGGTTATGTTCCTGGTGAGTAGTAGATGATATCTGGAGGTGGTGGTGGTGTGAGGATGCCGGAATTGTCTTCTCCGGCAAGACATGAGAATTTTCCGGCGAGGGGTTGAAAAATTGCAGTTTAGTCCCTGAACTTTTGGGGACGATGAAGTTTAGTCCCTGTAGTTTCCAGAAATTTCAAAAATAGGAAACCAGTTTTGAAAATATTTAAGAATTATAATTTTTATTTATTTTAATTACAGAAATTCGTTTTTAATTATTAAAAATTTTAAAATTATTATTTTAATCCCAAAAATTATTTTTAATTCAAAAATAAATCTGGATTAATTAGATAATTAATTTTAGTTAATAATTAATTAGTTAATTGGTCAATTAATTCGAAAATTAATTTATTAATTGATTTAATTAATTATTAATTGATTTTAAATAATTATTTAATTAGATTTAATTATTTATTTTTGATTTAAAAATTCCGAAAAATAGTTTCGAGCTTTAAAATATTATTCTAAATTATTTTCAAGGCTCGATAATTATTATAAAATTATTTTGAAGCCAGATTCGGACAATCGAACCCTATTTATTGTTTCAAAAATGGTTCAACGACCCGTTTAAATTCCGAAAAATGTTTAAAAAAAATCCATATTAAGTATCTGAAAAATTCTTTTAACATCAAAACTTCTTTGAAAAGTATTTTCAATCAAATATCTTACGTGGTGTGTGTTATATGTGCATTGATTAACGTGTTAAATGCGTATGTGTACGTTATATGACTGTTTTGATCGTATCTTTCAATCTGTAAATTGGATTTGGGTAAAACGAAGGGTAGATAGAAGCTTATATCGAGTAGAATCATATGAGTTGACTACTGATAGATACTTATGCTATGTGAGCAGAAGAGACAATGCGTAGGAAAGGGAAGCAAGTACTCGAGGAATAAGAGATTGTGATCGAAAGCTAGTAGAGTGTAACAAGCTAATACAAGGCAAGTGTTCTAAACTTTCTTGAGATATACTGTGAATAGTTGATAATTTTGTTTTATATTGCAAGTGCTTTGAAGCATTGAACCCTAAACCTTGATTCCATTTATTGATCTTTGAGCCGTAAACCTTATTCTTTCTGAACCATTGATTATTGAATACCCGAATACGAACCACAGATATATGATATTACTCCACAAATACTTACATACTCTGAAACTGAACCAGGATTACTTACATACTCAAACCAGGATTACTTACAAACTCAAACCATTGTACCTTATACACTGAAAGACCAAATCCTTATAACTCTGAAACTTTGATTCTTTTGTTATCCAACTCTTTCACCACCTGATAGCCATTTGCTGTCATTGCCATATTGCTTCCTTGTGAAGATTGAAACCATCTCATGATTGGAAATCCAATGTTGTTTATGAATCTGTTTATTGCTTTATATTGTTTATTATGTTATTGTGATAGAATTGGATTGTTTTATAAAATTATGGACCAGATTCGTGGCCAGACCAGATTGGTGGTCAAGTTAGGCCAATGTGTGCCTTGGATCCAATAATTAGAGCAGAGTTGTGTGCCTTGCTCGGGGTTAGTGCATGACTGATCAGTAGCCTAACCTTGGTTTTTGAAATAAAAATCTAATATCCAATTCTAAATCATTATTCATTTGTTACCTTAACTCATTTCACTTGATCATAATTTATTCTCAGTATTGTCAATGTGACTTGCTGAGCTAGTTAGCTCATTTATGCGATTTTGTTCATATTCTTTTCCAATTAAGAAGGAATTTGTTGGTAGCGAGGATCCCTAATCCAGTGCGAGAGCTAGGATTACAGGTTGATCAGAATAAGCTAGCTAAAGGCTTTTGGAATAGTTTAAGTTTGTGAAGTTTGTAATAATGTTTATTATTCGGTTGTAAGTTTAAATAGTTGGGATTTGGGCATTTGTAATATAAGTGTGTGTGTGGCTTGTGTGCATACTTTAACCTGTTGCGATCCGTGGTAGTTGGTAAGTAGGGTTACTGCATATTCTTATTACCTTTATTATTGTTATAAGCAGGTTACAAATAAGGTGTGTGTATGTGTGGACCCCAAACTTCTGACCCGGGTTTGGAGGGAGCCTCAGGTTTGGTATCAGAGCTACAGGTTATAAGTCACTGACACAAGCCTAGATTGACAGGAATGGGTAGAGGGTTAGGATTAGAAATAAGAAATAGAAAGATAGAATGTTGGGAAGTTGAGTGCAATGGTAAAACAGGTATTAGAATGATTCGCGTTGTGGTTCGAGATTCTTATTTTGCGATATGATTTCAAATAGCAGCGATGGCCGACTCTTTCATCCCAGTACCAACTAACCCCTCTGAGCCCTCAATTGGAGGACCATCTTCAGATCCACGTCCTGTTTCCCCACCAGTGTTGGCTATTCAACCCCCAGATGTGTTGCATCCCGTACCACTGCAGGCCATTCTACCCCCGGGCATGAGGCCACCTATTAGAGGACCCCCACCTACTGATTCAGATTCCACTGGGCATTTAGTTGCGGGTGCCCTATTCAAGTCTAAATTGCATCCTGTTCCTTATTACCAGTATGCGGCTCTTCTTCTGGAGCGTGATTCCCTATTGGCACAGATTCGAGAGGTGTAACATATAATCAGGACTACAGATGTTGATCGTAGTGTGAGGGGGCTTCGAGAGGAGATCTATGTGACACGCAGGATTCTTGAGGCCAGACTGCATGAAGCTATATTATCCAGCACTGATGCATTTATGGGATGGTCTAGGGAGGTGATGGAGGACCTCGAGAGGCTAGGCGGACCAGAGTTTCCTTGAAGTTAGAGACATAGATACAAAGATGGAGATGCTGAGCAGTGTTGTTGTGGTTGTTTATTATGTACAGTAGTGTGTAGTATATATCAGTAGACTTTTGGGTTATATTTATACACTAGATCTACTGACTAGTGAGTAGGTTTATTGTACCCTTTTGCTTTTACTTCTGAAGCATTTTTACGCTTGTACTACCTAAAACTTTTGATCTATATATATATCAGTACATTTTCCTTTCCAGCATTGTCATTTACATTACTGCACCTATTTTACTTTACTTTACTTATTGCACCAGTTATACCTCTTGTAACACCCCCAGATCCGGGGTCGGGGATCCGGGTCGTCACGGTCTTTCTTTCCACAATATCACTTCACTTAATTAATAATAATAACCTTATGCTGTGACCCCACACTAACACACACCACAACCCGTTATAGTCTCAGAGATGAAATTTAAATAAGTACAAGTCTTTGAATCCACAATTTAAAAGTTATTACAACCCAAAATGATTACTTGATAAATTTACAGTTAATTGCCATTATCTGCCACAAGTTATAATTATACATAATTGATTCTCAAAAGTAGATGGTCTGATCTACAATAGATCTACCTCTGCAGCTATAGCAGCTACAACATCAACGGGAAGACGCGGGACGCTTCCCACGCGCTTGCGCTGGGTCTGCTGGAGTCTGGCCATCTTTCCTAACTGTTGTTGTGTGATGAAGAAATAAAGCAAGGGTGAGCAGCAAGCCCACCAAAATAATATGTATAATGATTAACAATATATGAGCCTTCTCATAGCACTCATGAAAGTCTTGGTCAAAAGAAATGAACCAAGTTGATATCTTAATGCGATGAAGTCGCAAAATATTCAGTATATATATATACATATATACTTTTCAAAATATGGGAAGTCCTCTTCCATGCATAATACACACAGAGTTCCAGTTTATAACTGTATATATAAAAAATATCGTTGCAAGGTGATCTCATATATCTAACCTTGTCTCAACGTTTTTCCGAAAATCTTTGTCATTCATAAGACAATCATTAACTAGATATAAGTTTAAAAGATGAAGTTACAAGATACCCCAAAATACTTATATCTTTCCCAAATACTACTTGAACTACCCCCGTTCAAGTTATAATCAGTTTCAAAGGTTCATCACATAGATGAGACTACAAGACAAGATTTGAATAGATTCAATCTTTGAATATCATTATAAATAATGAAGTTACGAGATACTTCATTAAGTCCCGATATATAAATATATTCATATATATCTCCCATACATTTCCTGAAAACCTCTGTCATGTAAAGTATGAACAGAGTTGCAATATCCAATGAATTTGGAAGGAAAAGAATTTTGGCATAAACCAGATATCTTACTGATCAGGCAAAGATACCAATAAGTAACCTTTTCTACTGTAGATGGATGAATTCCTCACCGGTCATCACCCTGGCCGCATTAGGACCTCGTGCTAGACCGTTACCCGGCCCCTCACGCGTTGATGGACTGCCACCCAGCCACTTACACAATAATAGACCGTACCCCGGCCTGTCGCTTATGCCGACTCAATTAGATGGGCTTACTTCCCGAATGTTGGGCAAGTAATCAATTCATTTACCAAAACTGCAACCTCGTTGCGAATATAAAATACACCACAGAGCCGGATTCCCCAGGTTTTGAGCGAGTATTTAAATCCCCTTAAAAGGAAGATCTTAAATATAAAAAAAAAAAAGAGTTTTGGGATCCACTCTGACTTTTAAAAATCATTTTGAAGACTCGAAAACACTTTAAAGAGTGTTTGGAGTAAAGCTGATTTAATGAAGTAAATCAGTCCCCAGAATATTTAGAAAATGACCGAATATTATTATTTAAATAATATTCCCATAAAGAATAGTCTTTATAAAAATAATTGAAGTAGAAGTATTAAAATTTATACTTGAAACGAGTATTAAATAACCAAAGATATACTTATATGAAAGTATTATCTTTATTTGAATAATCGAAAATAAGTTTGATTATTAACACCTTATTCTTTAATAAAATAAAGAATATATTTCAGCAAATAATCGGAGTCATAGATCCTCAAATGAATATTCAAATAATATTCATTAAATAATATAAACTGATTCATAAGCCCTCGAATGAATATTCAAATAATATTCAGATAAATAAATAAAAGAGTCATAAGCCCTCGAATGAATATTCAAATAATATTCAGATAAATAAATAAAAGAGTCATAAGCCCTCGAATGAATATTCAAAATAATATTCATATAAATAAATAAAAGAGTCATAAGCCCTCGAATGAATATTCAAAATAATATTCATTAATAAAATAAAGTGAGTCATACATCCTCAATTGAATATTCATATAATATTCATTTAATATAAAGGAGTCATACGCCTTCGAATAATATTCGAAATAATATTCAATAATAAAATAAAGTTAAAGTTATCGAATAAACCTTATTCGATTTATAGTTTTGAAAACTATGACCATATATATATATAAATATATATATATATATATATATATCCATATCCATATATATACAAAATCTACTCGAGATCCTCGACTCCCGGTTTTAGAAAATATTTTCACCTTTGGGTCCCTATACTAAGGGTATATGCAAGTTACCGCTATCCTCTAGCATAGGTATTATCAACTGAACCAACAGATATATATTTCAAGAATATGAAACAGGCATGCATATATACCATATCACATGCTACAATATATCGCAAGAATTTGCTAAATAACCAACATGCATCTATCGCAAGATAATGCATATACAAGTGTATACATCACAACAACAGTATAACGGATAGAATACTTGCCTGAGCGACTTGGGGGTGAGAAAGGCTCGGGACGAGTCTGATAACCTATAAACAACAAGTAAGTTGGAATTAAACCAAAATCACTTGTAAATCTATACTTTAACTAACTTAGACTCTAACGCTTGTTTTGCGCTCACTGATTTACTTAAGTCACTCGGGTACCCGCGGCTCCACCATTTTTAATAATTTAACCTTTATGAGTTTTAAAGCGATTCCTTTGCGGGTGTCTTACCAACTGCCTAACACACTTACCATAAATGTTTCATACATTAATTAACCCTTTTTGGTCTTTAACCTATGTTTCAAAGTAAGGCGAGGGAAAAAGTTTCGTTCGCGAAATGCCGTTACTTGAAACGGTCGTTTCTCCTAAACCGTAAATCGGAATCGAACGAACTATATATCAAAACGAAGCTCGTAACATGAGCTATCTAAACATGGCAGTGGTCATAATCTAGCAGGGGGTTCTCGGGTCCTAATGTTATGCACAAAAACAGTCTAAAGAAAATCGGACATTACGACGGCTATGTTTACGCGATTTCCCAAATTTATACCACTCCAATTCTTTACCAATTCACTACAAACCACCCAACCATCATCAATACATCAAACACAACTTATATCAAGGCAAAGTCAGTCCATAATCTCAAGGTTTTCCAACTTATTCAATCACAAACATGATCTACTAACCATAACTTAAGATTCATTAACCATTAACCAAGATTCATATCCAAAATCACCACAAATCCAACCAAACTATCTAACATACATGAATCTTGCTATACATACATGGATATTTCTATATATACATTAATCCATCCATAAACTCATCAAAACTCAAAGTTCAAACTATAAGTTAAAGGTGAAAGTTGTTTATACCTCCTTGAAGCTTCCTAACACAACCCAAGAGCTTTGAATGCCTAAAAGAACCTTGATCCTTGCTTGTATAACCTTAATCTTTCATAAAAATTCAAGAAAACTAAAGTTATTTCTTGAAGGTTACTATTCACCATCTTCTTCCTTGATTTATTGGAAGAGATTGTGAAGGAATTAGGAGCTTAAACTTATAGCATATCCATATCTATGTACAAGGAAGCTTAGATAATTACCTTGTGATTTAACAATGCTTGGAACTTGATTTTTGAAAATCTTGCCCTTAAAAAAGATGAAAAGCCGAGAGCAAGATGATGAGAATGAAATGATTTTGTGTTTTTTGATTTGTTTGGCTTAGCTTGGTTGTTTTTTGTTTTGTTTTTGGTTAATGACCAATTTAACCTTGATTTTGTGTGGTTATAAACTAACCACATCTCCTTCCCTTTATGTCATGCTTGCATCACTTTGTGATGTCATCACCCCTCCTTTGTCCTTTTTCTATTGGTTGGATGACACCATCCTCTCTTATCCTTTTGATTAACTTCCTAATTGTTTGCCTAATGACCGCTGATCTGTTATACGGTTCGCTTAACTTTCGTTTTCATTTATCGTTTGAAGGATCATACCCGGGATCTTATTACTTAGGTTCCCTTAACCTTTCTCAATACATTATATTCCTTTTTATGATCCTCTCTTATAATCCTTTAATTTAAATCCTTTTTATCCTGTTACCTTTTTCTCAATTCTCTCCTTATCTAGTGGATTTCCGGGAAAAATCAAAGTGTTCAGAATTGGATTCTGACGATCTTTACATACACTTATATACCACATAGAGTACTAATAATATCCCAGAATATCCATATCAGAACCCCTACATAGTGTGGCATGAAAAGTTTTCTCATTCAGCAAAAACACTATTCATAAGGGTTTCAAAAATTTCCAAAAATTGGGGTTATTACAGTCTCCCCTCCTTAAAAGGATTCCGTCCCGGAATCAGATAGAAATGAATAGGGATACTTTCTTAGTATCGCACTTTCTAACTCTCAAGTCAATTTTCCCACATTGTGGTTCTACCATCAAACTCTGACTAGTTTGATAACCCTTCTCCTAAGCACTTGTTCCTTTTTCAATCTATAACCCTTCCTGGTTGCTCCATATAGGTTACGTCGGGTTGCATGTCTATGCGCTCATATGCCCTTATTTATCTGGCATCCGAATTACATTTTCTTAACATTGATACGTGGAACACATTATGAACTTGCTACATATTCGGGGGTTGGGCTAGCTCATATGCTATCTTCCCAATATGTCTTAATATATCCAAGGGTCCAACAATTCGTGGACTTAGCTTCCCTTTCTTTCCGAACCTCATCCTTCCTTTCCAAGGGAATACCTATAACAACACTAGGTCCCCCACTTCCTATTCCTTGTCCTTTCGTGTCAAATCAACATACTTCGTGTTCCTATCTTGGGCTACTACCAGCCGTCCTCTGATTAGATCTATTATATCCTTGGTCCTTTAGACCACTGCTGGTCCGAGCATCTTGCGCTCTACAACTTCATCCTAACATAAGGGAGATCGACATTGTCTTCCCTCAAGGATCTCATAAGGCGACATCTCGATAATGACATATGATCTATTATCGTAAGATAACTCAATCCGAATTAAGTGATCATTCCAATTTCTTTCAAGTCTATTGCACAGACTCTCATTATAGCTTTTAGCATTAGAGCTTCTGCTTCTCAATACCCATTCTTTTCGAGTTCGTAATCGCTACTACCTTCCGTTCCTAATATTATATTGGTTATACTTTTGCTCGTTAGCGTTCTATAACCCTTTAATAACCACGTCAACCTTAGTATCACGAATGTGTTTCCATTCCGAATACTACCACAACTTTACTACTCCTTTTTCAGCTGCTTCTATCTTTGGAAGCTTGATCAATCATATAGAAGTAAAGGAATTTGTTGAGAGATCACTATGATCATGAACACTTGTTATATCGCATAGTTAGTACAGAAGGTGGCCAGCCTTTAGTACTTGACAAGCAATTAAACAATAGATGGTATCCTACTAGGCTTCTATCACACAGATAGATAGTCATTCGGCAATACCTCCCCTTTCTGGAAGGGTTGTTCTTCTCAGATTACATGAAATGAAAAGAAGAGAAAAGAACGAACTGAAGAGAATTGTATATATAAAAAAATATACTGCCACAAAATATCTGGCTTGGAACCTACCTCTGAATTATAGAGGTTTGTCATAGGAGAACAAAACATAAACGTATTTATATCAGCATCAAGTATTATAACATCGTATTTCCCATGCCTAAATATTTCTATTCCGTTCATCATTCTATGGACCCATGCTCTTCCTCGAGCTTATACATAATCACCTTTGAAACTCCCTCGACATCGAAAATCGAATCTGGGATCTCATTCTATACATCATCGTTACTAGAATTCTATGCTTGCACCGCAACCTTCCTCGTATAATAATATGACTCTCTATTGATAAGAAAGAATAATTATTCACTAGGTAGATACTCTACTTAATTAGTCTATCAATGATAACTTATACACTACCACGACCCGATTAGTGGTACTCAATCTCAACACCCATTCCAATACAACTCTCATGGTTGTAATCAGCTCACTACTCGCAGAATCATTGCTGGCTTACTATGGTCCACCACTGACCCACGGTAGTCATTCATTTTCCATGAAATCTTAATAACTAACCATACGGAGTCCATACATCTCGTATCTAATTCTCCTAAGGAGTTAACATAACCACCAATCACAATTCATGAAGAACACTCCAAACTCTGACGTACCTTCATGACATGAAGCAGATAAAAGTGCAGAAGAGTTTCAATCAAAGCAACGATAGCAGGTTAATACCATTCGTAATCATATGCCTTCAATAGAAGACTTAACTCAAAGGTTTGTTTAGTCTTTTTTTTTTTTTGAAACATGGTCCTGGCTTATCTCAAGATAGGACCTCCTAAGATAGATAGCCCGTTCATGGCGATTACGCGAATTAAACCTTTACCAACTACTATTACGGTCGGGTATTGCACAGTCATCAGAAGGAATGTCAATCTTCCAAACCATAATACAACCTTCACAGCTTTAACCATCATTACTGTATTCCTCTCGCACGAGCGCCTATAATTATCCTCTTACCTTTAAAGTGTCGGCCACCTCTTTGGCCTTTCCTGATAGTAAAATTTCCTTACAGTCAATGTCACATTAACCACCTCCAATAAATTTCTACCTTATTTCAATCACAGCTTATGTGAAAATGCTTTCCTTAAAATCTGATGAGAAAAAAAAAATCACCATTTTTCCATAAGTTATTGCCTCAGTCTTTAGAGGTTAATCACTGTCATGACTGACTCTCAATCATAATTAGAACATCTTTTTTTTTTCTTAAGTCCTAATTGCCCTGAACAATTTCGACCTTTACTGGTTCGATCCATACTTTCTCGTGGTTTAACACGTGCCCCACTTGGCGACATTATAATTACGTCATATTTCTTTTATCAATATTTTTATTCTTGAGAATTTTGAATATTACCTTTCTCCTTGTAAAACCTCTAAGGTTATCCTTGAATCGTTCCTCCTGTATTCCCTAGATACAGGGCATATCACAATACCATTTACTAATAGTAGAACCATTGTCTATATACTTGTGCAAAATTTCTCCACTGATTCTTAAAGGTTGTTGTTACCTTAACCCTTTCCCAATTCATACTGTCAAAACTCATACTATCCCTATTAAGGGTGAAATGCCAACCTTTATGCATTCCCCTAGGATTCGTTTTAAGTTACCGATGTTCTATCCTTAATTCCACCTTTAAAAAGGTACAAGCATCCTTCCATGGATAAATAAAGTCATATATCCCTGATAAGGGTATCTTATTCAATCATTTCCACCTCGATAGTCTATACCGAATTTCACAATAGCATCCTTATTCAAGTTAAGGTCAATCCACATGGCCTCCAAAAGATAAAAATGGTTATCCGCTTTTCTTTCCTGATTTGGTAATGATCACATGGATGATCTGGAAGATATTGGTCGTGTTCAACGTGAACTTCTTCTTAATAAATCCTTATTTACTTTTGTTGTTTATCTCAACAGTCATCTCAATGTTGGGATATCTTTCATACCTGGCGTCTCCCTTCCTGGGTATCAAGCCACCGGTCTTACACTTCACATTCTTGAAGGTCACTTCCTTCATCCAATTTTCTTAATTTCTTACTTTCTTGTCTCCTCAGTCTATCCGCGTCTCATTATTTATCCTTCGAACTATCTCAAGGTTTCTTCGAATCCTCCCAACTTACAGGGGATAATATATATGTATCTCTTATGCCTTCACCCAGCAATTTTAACTCATGGTGAATCACCCTCATCCTGACGATTACATACTTTTCTATTTCTATTGCTACGAGTCTTTAGGGTTTCCTCATACCCAATTCCTTTATCATTCCTCAAACTCTATTGCCTTTATATTCCTTTCCACTTCAGTTTCTTTTTATTTTCCTTTCTCTTATCGTTATTTTATGAACCAACACAACATAAGCATTGATTTCAAACATCCCGTCATTCTGGATTCGTGTCCTCAGAACGAATCTTGATAACTTTTTCAACTTAGATTCATAATTCATCATACTCATCCGCTTTTGTTCTAGCTCCAAAGCTTTTACACTATCTCCATAACCTTGGGAATTACTTTACCGAAAACAATTGGCTGAACTTTAATCAGTTTATCATAACCTCTGGCTCCGTACCTTTCTTGGTCTTTCACCAGCGGGTGGTCTCTCTCTTAGGAGGGTAAGTGACAAAAACAGTCTTTTGTGGTTCATCAATCATTTTGAATCTCAAATGATTCCTATATTTCCTTTAGCTAGGCTCTTGCCTCGGCTGGGTCAACTTGTTCCTTGGAACTCTGAGAGCTTAGCGACCTAAAGGTCATGAAAGAATTTCCTACCGCATTGTTTCCTCAAGGTGGTGGTTGGGGATAATAGTCTAAGTTCTTTTTAGACAGGTCCATGAATTACCGTATAGGAGTACCGTCTCGGGTCTCCTTTCCTTACTCGACTTTCTGTTTCCTTAGTATGAAATGTTTCATCCTTCTCCCATACTTGGGGTTATCTTATACGTTAAAATCCTCATTTTCCACTTCATTATGTTATGGGTTCCTTCTATCTTGATGGCGTCCTCCCTGACTATCACATTCAGGGTTTGCCCTTAATCTTATTCCTTGAACTATGACTTTCATCTAAGATCTCATCTTTAAGCTCTTGAACATTTGGAACCCAAATTCTATAGGAATACCTCATTATTCCCTTATCATCTTTCACGGTATTAATCTCATATCTATTTGTTGGCTCTCTGCCTTCATTCATCACTTTTTTCTGGCACAATATGTTCTTTTCCAATAATTCGGGCTGTATTGCAATCTCAAATAACTTTTCGGTACCGGCTCCGGTTACCTTCACTACTATTTCCAAAATCTCTTATAAACTCTCCCAAAGACATTATCATCTTGAGTCTCTCCTTTTTACTAAGGGCATCAGCCACCACATTGGCTTTCCCCGAATAATAAAGAATCTCCCAATCATTATTCCTGATTAGGTCTAACTGCCTCCTCTGGCATATGTTGAGCTCTTTCTACGTGAAAATGTACTAGAGCACTTATGGCTTAGGTAATTCTCGAACTTCTCTCCAAACAAGTAGTGCCTCCAATCTTTAGGGTAAAACTATTGCCACGAGCCTAAACTCATGGGCGGGGATATCGAATTTCATATTACCTTAATTGTCTTGACATGTACGCGATTACCTTACCGTGCTGCATAAGCACGCACCCTAAGCCCTTGTGCGAAGCGTCACTACACTTCACAAAATCTCCTTTTCCATCCGGCAATGCCAGCATAGGGTCCATCACCAACCTCTGCTTCAGTTCTTAAAAGCTGTTCTCGCATTTCTCTGTCTATTCGAACTTCTCAGTCTTACGAGTAAGCCGCGTTAAAGGGGCTACTATCTTTACAAACTTGAACGAACCTCCGGTAGTGACCGGCCAATCCTACCTCTGGTAGTCGTCCTAACCATGGTCATCAATTCATCAGTGGTCCTTTATTCATTCTTGTCAGGATCCTCCATGGGATCCTCCTCAGCAACTATCCCTTCTAGGACAACATCCTCAACCGCTACATCCTCAATATCAACATCATCTGGTCCTG
The DNA here is from genome assembly GCF_009905375.1 of Apium graveolens. Taxonomy (NCBI): domain Eukaryota; kingdom Viridiplantae; phylum Streptophyta; class Magnoliopsida; order Apiales; family Apiaceae; genus Apium; species Apium graveolens. The sequence continues at coordinate 176,182,805 of NC_133651.1, forward strand.
CGTTAGGACGCTCTATCGGACCCACAATCCGATCTCCAATTAGTAATAAAACATCATCGCGATGTTGCTCCTGAACCTCAGGGTTCGGAGTCCCGCTACCATATACGATAATGAACTACGCTCCTATCACGATATTTATAAGGGTTCCCATAAGGGTTTTAACTGTCAGTACTACGTTAGGTAGCCCGACTATGAACTTGGCAAGAGTTCTTATTATCTTAACGTCACATCATCTCTGAGGTTTATAACGCTTAGCTCTGATACCATTTCTGTAACACCCCCAGATCCGGGGTCGGGGATCCGGGTCGTCACGGTCTTTCTTTCCACAATATCACTTCACTTAATTAATAATAATAACCTTATGCTGTGACCCCACACTAACACACACCACAACCCGTTATAGTCTCAGAGATGAAATTTAAATAAGTACAAGTCTTTGAATCCACAATTTAAAAGTTATTACAACCCAAAATGATTACTTGATAAATTTACAGTTAATTGCCATTATCTGCCACAAGTTATAATTATACATAATTGATTCTCAAAAGTAGATGGTCTGATCTACAATAGATCTACCTCTGCAGCTATAGCAGCTACAACATCAACGGGAAGACGCGGGACGCTTCCCACGCGCTTGCGCTGGGTCTGCTGGAGTCTGGCCATCTTTCCTAACTGTTGTTGTGTGATGAAGAAATAAAGCAAGGGTGAGCAGCAAGCCCACCAAAATAATATGTATAATGATTAACAATATATGAGCCTTCTCATAGCACTCATGAAAGTCTTGGTCAAAAGAAATGAACCAAGTTGATATCTTAATGCGATGAAGTCGCAAAATATTCAGTATATATATATATACATATATACTTTTCAAAATATGGGAAGTCCTCTTCCATGCATAATACACACAGAGTTCCAGTTTATAACTGTATATATAAAAAATATCGTTGCAAGGTGATCTCATATATCTAACCTTGTCTCAACGTTTTTCCGAAAATCTTTGTCATTCATAAGACAATCATTAACTAGATATAAGTTTAAAAGATGAAGTTACAAGATACCCCAAAATACTTATATCTTTCCCAAATACTACTTGAACTACCCCCGTTCAAGTTATAATCAGTTTCAAAGGTTCATCACATAGATGAGACTACAAGACAAGATTTGAATAGATTCAATCTTTGAATATCATTATAAATAATGAAGTTACGAGATACTTCATTAAGTCCCGATATATAAATATATTCATATATATCTCCCATACATTTCCTGAAAACCTCTGTCATGTAAAGTATGAACAGAGTTGCAATATCCAATGAATTTGGAAGGAAAAGAATTTTGGCATAAACCAGATATCTTGCTGATCAGGCAAAGATACCAATAAGTAACCTTTTCTACTGTAGATGGATGAATTCCTCACCGGTCATCACCCTGGCCACATTAGTGTAACACCCCCAAATCCGGGGTCGGGGATCCGGGTTGTCACGAGTTCCATTTCCCTTAACAACACCCAATCTTAATAAATAATCAACTACTCTGTACTGTGACCCCACAATAAACACACACACCACAAGTTATAGTCTCAGAGATGAATATCCAAAAATAATCACAAGTCGTTTTATTCCACAATTATATGCCAATACACCTTAAACAGGTTTCTGAATAAATTTACATTTCTTTGCCATTATTACAATTCATAAATATACATAATCTGATACATCAAAAGTTGAAAGCCTAGCCTATTGGTAGTTCCTACCTCAGCTATGGCGGCATCAGTGCTTCTAGAAAACTGCGGAACGTCTCCTAACCTCTTGCGAATCGGGAGCTTGGTCCGGTTCATCTTGTCTATCTGATGTTGTGTGATGAAAGAAGAAAGCAAGGGTGAGCAGCAAGCCCACCAAAATAATATGTATAATGATTAACAATATATGAGCCTTCTCATAGTACTCATGAAAGTCTTGGTCAAAAGAAATGAACCAAGTTGATATCTTAATGCGATGAAGTCGCAAAATATTCAGTATATATATATATATACATATATACTTTTCAAAATATTGGAAGTCCTCTTCCATGCACAATATACACAAAGTCCCAGTGTATAACTGTATAAAAAAAAATATCGTTGCAAGGTGATCTCATATATCTAACCTTGTCTCAACGTTTTTCTGAAAATCTTTGTCATTCATAAGACAATTATTAATTAGATATAAGTTTAAAAGATGAAGTTACAAGATACCCCAATATACTTATATCTTTCCCAAATACTACTTGAACTACCACCGTTCAAGTTATAATTAGCTTCAAAAGTTCATCACATAGATGAGACTATTAGGCAAGATTTGAATAGATTAAATCTTTAAAATATTATCAAAATAAAATGAAGTTACGAGATACTTCATTTGATGTAAACATCATTTTGAAAACTTGACCCTGCCAACACTCAATAATCGCCCAACCGTAGCCTTTCTATCGAAGTGCTCAGGGTAGTGTTGCAGAAATTATCCAATTGGATGATGAACTCATTACGGGAGTTTTCCGCGCCAGGAAGACCACTTACGATGATCAGTCGTAGTAGTACAACCCCACCATTTTCTACATGTAGAGGAGAACCTGTCGGATTTACTTGTCAACCGAACACTGAACTCCTAAGGAATGGACCGCCTTAGCGGAACTTCCAGGCCATTTGGGCCAATATAATAAGGCTGGGCCGGCGCTACTCGACCACTTACGCCACTCCTAGTTCAGATGAAATCCATGACTCTGAAACGTAAAGCTCGTTTCCCCCTTTCCCCAAGTAGAAACTTGTTGATACGGCTCCACCAAGAAGTCGTACCTAGTTGGAAAGGAAAACTCACCGATATTTCCCAGGCGATGCCTGTTAATGGATTAACTTGTTCCAAGAATTTTACTTCCCGAATATTGGGTAAGTAATCAAAAACTCTTTTACCAAGACAGCAACCTTGTTGCGAATATAAAACACACCACCGAGCCGGATCCCCCAGGTTTTGAGCGAGTATTTAAATCCCCTTTTTAAAAGGAAGATCTTAAATATAAAAAATAGTTTTGGGATCCGCTCTAACTTTTGAAAATCATTTTAAAGACTCGAAAACACTTTAAAGAGTGTTTGGAGTAAAACTGATTTAATGAAGTAAATCAGTCCCCAGAATATTTAGAAAATGTCTGAATATTATTATTTAAATAATATTCCCATAAAAAAAATAATCTTTATAAAATAATTGAAGTAGAAGTATTAAAACTTATACTTGAAATGAATAGCAAATAATCAAAGATATACTTATACGAAAGTAATATCTTTATTTGAATAATCAAAAATAAGTTTGATTATCGACACCTTATTCTTTAATAAAATAAAGAATATATCTCAGCAAATAATCGGAGTCATAGATCCTCAAAATAATATTCAATAAATAAAATAAGCTGAGTCATAATACCTCGAATGAATATTATAAATAATATTCATTAAATAAAATAAAGGAGTCATACATCCTCAAATGAATATTCAAATAATATTCAATAAATAATGTAAAGGAGTCATACGCTTTCGAATAATATTCGAAATAATATTCAATAATAAAATAAAGTTAAAGTTATCGAATAAACCTTATTCGATTAATAGTTTTAAAAACTATATCCATATATATATATAAATAAATAAATAAATATATATATATATAATATACTCGGGAACATCGACTCCCGGTTTAGAAATATGTTCACCTTTTATCCCCTATACTAAGGGTATACGCAACTACTTGCTTATTTCTAGCATAGGTATTATGCAACTATAAGCATTGAAATCAACAGATAGATAACCAGATTACGAAACAGACATGCATATATACCATATTAGCATGCTCCAATATATCGCAAAATTTGCTAATAACAATCATGCAATATCACAAGATAATGCATATACATATATTTACATCACAACAACAGTATAACGGGTAAAAAAACTTGCCTGAGCGACTGGGGTTACGAATGGCTCGGGACGAGTCTGGTAACCTATAAACAACAAGTAAGTTGGAATTAAACCAAAGTCACTTGTACATCTATACTCTAACCAACTCAGACTCTAACGCTCGTTTCGTGCTTACTGATTCTCTTAAGTCACTCGAGTACCCTCGGCTCCACCATTTTTAATAATTTAACATTTACGAGTTTTAAGGCGATTCCTTCGCGAGTGTCTTACCAACTGCCTAACACACTTACCATAAATGTTTCATGCATTAATTAACCCTTTTTGGTCTTTAACCTATGTTTCAAAGTAAGGCGAGGGGAAAAGTTTCGTTCGCGAAACGCCGTTACTTGAAACGGTCGTTTCTCCTAAACCGTGCATCGGAATCGAACGAACTACATATCAAAACGAAGCTCGTAACATGAGCTATCTAAACATGGCAGTGGTCATAAACTAGCAGGGGGTTCTCGGGTCCTAATGTTATGCACAAAAACAGTCTAAAGAAAATCGGACGTTACGACGGCTATGTTTACGCGTTTTCCCCATTTTAAACCATTCAATACCAACCACAAATCAACCCCAAATCAATCATACAACCAATATCCCTCCAAACCACATCATAACAGCCCCAAAAAATCCACATTAACCATTTATACTTATTCCTCACATGAACTAAAGGCTTTACTTAGGTTCTTTAACTAATTACCAAGATTTACAACTCCAACAATGCAATAAAACCAACTAATCTCTACAAACTCAACCAAACCTCAACCAATCAAGCATCATGCTTCACATATGCTATATCAAACACATTCAATCCTAATTACTCAAAACTAAAGCTAGGGTTTGTAGTTTATACCTTCCTTGGAGAGTGGAGAATCAAGAGAATGGCTTGGAATCACCTTTAAAGCCCTTATCCAAGCTTAATCTAAACAAAACTTCAAGAACACAAATTTTAGTTCTTGAAAACACTATTCACCATCTTCTTTCATGATTTATAGAAAAAGATTGGCTTGGAATTAGAAGCTTAAACTTATAGGAAGTATGTAACTATCCATGGGGAAGCTTAGATAATTACCTTGCTAAATAGTAAGTGGAGGAGCTTGGACTTCCCATTTCTTAAGAAAAAAAACCCGAGAGCATGAAGAAGAAGAAGAGGGATTTTTGTGTTTTGGCTTGATTTGCTTTTGGTTGGTTGATTTTTGTTGTTTGCTTTAGTGAATTACCTAGTTGCCCTTGGTTTTGTGTGGTTAAAAAGTCACCACATCTCCTTCCTTTCTTGTCATGCCTATGTCATCCTCATGATGTCATCCTCCCTTCCTTGTCCTCTTTATATTGGTTGGATGACATCATTCCCACTAATCCCTTTGATTAACTTCCTAATCGTTTGCCTAATGACCGCTGATCTGTTATACGGTTCGCTTAACTTTCGTTTTCGTTTATCGTTTGAGGGATCATACCCGGGATCTTATTACTTAGGTTCCCTTAACCTTTCTCAATATATTATATTCCTTTTATGATCCTCTCCTATAATCCTTTAATTTAAATCCTTTTTATCCTGTTACCTTTTTCTCAAATATTTCCGTATCTAGTGTATTTCCGGGAAAAATCAAAGTGTTCGGATTTGGATTCTGACGATCTTTACATACACTTATATCCCATATAAAGTACTAATAAAATCTCAGAATATCCATATCAGAACCCCTACATAGTGTGGCATGAAAAGTTTTCTCATTCAGCAAAAACACTATTCATAAGGGTTTCAAAAATTTCCCAAAAATTGGGGTTATTACAGTCTCCCCTCCTTAAAAGGATTCCGTCCCGGAATCAGATAGAAAATGAATAGGGATACTCTCTTAGTATTGCACTTTCTAATTCTCAAGTCAATTTTCCCACATTGTGGTTCTACCATCAAACTCTTACTAGTTTGATAACCCTTCTCCTAAGCACTCGTTCCTTTTCACTCTATAACCCTTCCTGGTTGCTCCATATAGGTTACATCGGGTTGCATATCTATGCGCTCATATGCCCCTATTTATCTGGCATCTGAATTACACTTCCTTAACATTGATACGTGAAACACGTTACGACCTGCTACATGTTCGGGGTTAGGGCTAGCTTATATGCTAACTTCCCAAACGTCTTAATATATCCAAGGGTCCAACAAATTGTAGACTTAGCTTTCCTTTCTTTCCGAACCTCATCAATCCTTTCCAAGGGATACCTATAACATTACTAGGTCCCCTATTTCATACTCTTTATCCTTTCGTGTCAAATCAACATACTTATCATGACCATCTTGGGCTACTACCAGCCGTCCTCTGATTAGATCTATTATATCCTTGGTCCTTTGGACTACTGCGGGTCCGAGCATCTTGCGCTCTACAACTTCATCCTAACATAAGGGAGATCGACATTGTCTTCCCTCAATGATCTCATAAGGTGACATCTCGATAATGACATATGATCTATTGTCGTAAGATAACTCAATCCGAATTAAGTGATCATTCCAAATTCTTTCAAGTCTATTGCACAGACTCTCATTATTGCTTTTAACATTAGAGCTTCTGCTTCTCAATACCCATTCTTTTCCAGTTCGTAATCGCTACTACCTTCCGTTCCTAATATTATACTGGTTATACTTTTGCTCGTTAGCGTTCTATAACCTTTTAATAACCACGTCAACCTTAGTATCACGAATGTGTTCCCATTCCGCATACTACCACCACTTTATTACTCCTTTTTCAGTTGCTTCTATTTTCCAAAATTTGATCAATCAAATAGAAGTAAAGGAATTTGTTGAGAGATCACTAAGATCATGAACACTTGTTATATCGCATAGTTAGTACAGAAGGTGGCCAGCCTTTAGTACTTGACAAGCAATTAAACAATAGCTGGTATCCTACTAGGCTTCTATCACACAGATAGATAGTCATTCGGCAATACCTCCCCTTTCTGGAAGGGTTGTTCTTCTCAGCTTACATGAAATGAAAAGAAGAGAAAAGAACGAACTGAAGAGAATTGTATATATGAAAAAAATATACTGCCACAAAATATCTGGCTTGGAATCTACCTCTGAACTATAGAGGTTTGTCATAGGAGAACAAAACATATATGTATTTATATCAACATCAAGTATTATAGCATCGTATTTCACGTGCCTAAATATTTTCGCTATCCCGTCCATCATTCTATGGACCCATGCCCTTCCTCGAGCTTATACACAATTACCTTTGAAACTCCCTCGACATCGAAAATCGAACCTGGGATCTCATTCTAGACATCATCGTTACTAGAATTCTATGCTTGCACCGCAACCTTCCTCGTATAATAATACGACTCTCTATTGATAAGAAAGAATAATAATTCACTAGGTAGATACTCTACTTAATTAGTCTATCAATGATAACTTATACACTACCACGACCCGATTAGTGGTACTCAATCTCAACACCCATTCCAATACAACTCTCACGGTTGTAATCAGCTCATTACTCGCAGAATCATTGCTGCCTTACTATGGTCCACCACTGACCTACTGTAGTCATTCATTTTCCATGAAGTCTTAATAGCTAACCATACGGAGTCCATACATCTCGTATCTAATTCTCCTAAGGAGTTAACATAACCACCAATCACAATTCATGAAGAACACTCCAAACTCTGACGTACTTTCATGACATGAAGTAGATAAAATTGCAGAAGAGTTTCAATCAAAGCAACGATAGCAGGTTAATACCATTCTTAATCATATGCCTTAAATAGAAGACTTAACTCAAAGGTTCGTCTAGTCCTTTTTGAAACATGGTCCTGGCTTATCTCAAGATAGGACCTCCTAAGATAGATAGCCCGTTCATGGCGATTACACGAATTAAACCTTTACCAACTACTATTACGGTTGGGTATTGCACAGTCATCAGAAGGAATGTCAATCTTCCAAACCATAATACAACCTTCACAGTTTTAACCATCCTCGCTGTATTATTTTGGCACAAGCGCCTATAATTATCCTCTTACCTTTAAAGTGTCGGCCACCTCTTTGGCCTTTCCTGATAGTAAAATTTCCTTACAGTCAATTTCATTTTAACCACTTTCACAAATTTTCTACCCTATTTCTGATCACTGCTTGAGTGAAGATGTTTTCCTTAAAATCTGATAAGTAAAAAAAAATCACCATTTTTCCATAAGTTATTGCCTCAGTCTTTAGAGGTTAATCACTGTCATGACTGACTCTCAATCATAATTAGAACATCTTTTATCTTAAGTCCTAATTGCCCTGAATAATTTCGACCATTACTGGTTCGATCCATACTTTCTCATGGTTTAACACGTGCCCCACTTGGCTACACTATAATTACATCATATTTCCTTTATCCACATTTCTATTCTTGAGAATTTTGAATATTACCTTTCTCCTTGTAAAACCTCTAAGGTTATCCTTCAATCGTTCCTCCTGTATTCCCTAGATACAGGGCATATTAAAATACCATTTACTATTACTAGAACCATTGTCTATATACTTCTGAAAAATTTCTCCACTGATTCTTAAAGGTTGTTATTATCTTAATCCTTTCCAATTCATACTGTCAAATTTCATACTATCCCTATTAAGGGTGAAATGCCAACCTTTATGCATTCCCCTAGGATTCATTTTAAGTTACCGATGTTCTATCCTTAATTCCACCTTTGAAAAGGTACATGCATCCATCCATGGATAAACCAAGTCATATATCCTTGATAGATTATCTTCTTCATCATTCCCACCTCGATAGTCTATACCTAACTTCATAATAGCATCCTTATTCAAATTGAGGTCAATCCATATGGCCTCCAAAAGATAACAATGGTCATCCGCTTTTCTTTCCTGATTTGGTAATGATAACATGGATGTTCTGGAAGATATTGGTCATGTTCAACATGAACTTCTTCTTAATAATTCCTTATTTACTTTTGTTGTTTATCTCAACAGTCATCTCAATGTTGGGATATCTTTCATATCTGGCGTCTCCCTTTCTGGGTATCATGCCACCGGTCTTACACTTTACCTTCTTGAAGGTCACTTCCTTCACCCAATTTTCTTAATTTCTTACTTTCTTGTCTCCTCAGTCTATCCGCGTCTCATTATTTATCCTTCAAATTATCTCAAGGTTTCCTCGAATCTTCCCAACTTAAAGGGGATAAAATGTACATAACTCGTATGCCTTCAACCATCAACTTTAACTCATGGTGAATCACCCTCATCCTGACGATTACATACTTTTCTATGTCTATTGCTACGAGTCTTTAGGGTTTCCTCATACCCAACTCCCTTATCATACCTCAAACTCTATTGCCTTTATATTCCTTTCCACTTCAGTTTCTTTTTATTTTCCTTTCTCTTATCATTATTTCATGAACTAACACAACATAAGTATTGATTCCAAACATCCCGTCATTCTGGATTCGTGTCCTCAGAACGAATCTTGATAACTTTTACAACTTAGATTCATAATTCATCATACTCATCCACTTTTGTTCTAGCTCCAAAGCTTTTACACTATCTCCATATCTTTGGGAATTACTTTCCCGAAAACAATTGACTGAACTTAAATCAGTTTATTCTAACCTCTGGCTCCGTGCCTTTCTTGGTCTTTCACCAGCGGGTGGTCTCTCTCTTAGGAGGGTAAGTGACAAAACAGTCTTTTATGGTTCATCAATCATTTAGAATCTCAAATGATTCATCTATTTCCTTTAGCCAGGCTCTTTCCTCGACTGGGTCAGCTTGTTCCTTGGAACTCTGAGAGCTTAGCGACTTAAAGGTCATGAAAGAATTTCCCACCGCACTGTCTCCTCAGGGTGGTGGTTGGGGATAATAGTCTAAGTTCTCTTTAGACAGGTCCATGAATTGCCGTATAGGGGTACCATCTCGGGTCTCCTGTCCTTACTCGACTTTTGTTTCCTCAGTCTAAATATTTCTTCCTACTCCCCATAATTGGGGTCATCTTACATAATTTAAATCCTCATTTTCCACTTCATCATGTTATGGGTTCCTTTTGTCTTGGTGGCAACCTCCCTGACTATCACGTTCAGGGTTTGCTCTAACTCTTATTCCTCAAACTAGCTTTCATCTAAGATTTCATCTTTAAGCTCTTAAACCTTTGGAACCCAAATTCTATAGGAATACCTCATTATTCCCTTATCATCACTCTCGGTATTAATCTCATACCTATTTGTTGGCTCTCTGCCTTCATTCATCACTTTTACTGGCACAATATGTTCTTTTCCAATACTTCGGGCTGTATTGCTATCTCAAACAGCTTTTCGGTACCGGCTCCGGTTACCTTCACTACTATTTCCAAAATCTCTTATAAACTCTCCCAAAGACATTATCATCTTGAGTCTCTCCTTTTTACTAAGGGCATCAGCCACCACATTGGCTTTCCCCGAATGATAAAGAATCTCCCAATCATTATTCTTGATTAGCTCTAACTGCCTCCTCTGGCATATGTTGAGCTCTTTCTACGTGAAAACGTACTAGAGTACTTATGGCTTAGGTAATTCTCGCACTTCTCTCCATACAAGTAGTGCCTCCAATCTTTAGGGTAAAACTATTGCCACGAGCCTAAGCTCATGGGCGGTGATATCAAATTTCATATTACCTTAATTGTCTTGACGCAGACGCGATTATCTTGCTGTGATAAGAAGCACCCTAATTCCTTATGCGAAGCGTCACTTACAAATCACAAAATCTCCTTTTTCCATCCGGCAATGCCAGCATAGGGGCCATCACCAACCTCTGCTTCAGTTCTTGAAAGTTGTTCTCGCATTTCTCTTTCCATTCGAACTTCTCAGTCTTACGAGTAAGCCGCGTTAAAGGGGCTACTATCTTTACAAACTTGAACGAACCTCTGGTAGTGACCGGCCAATCCTACCTCTGGTAGTCGACCCAACCAGGGTCATCAATTCATCAGTGGTCCTTTATCCAATCTCGTCAGGATCCTCCATGGGATCCTCCTCAGCAACTATCCCTTCTAGGACAACATCCTCAATATCAACATCATCCGGTCCTGCGTTAGGACGCTCTATTGGATCCACAATCTGATCTCCAATAACTAATAAAACATCATCGCGTTGATGTTCCTCAACTTCAGGGTTCGGAGTCCCGCTACCATATACGATAACGAACTACGCTCCTATCACGATATTTATAAGGGTTCCCATAAGGGTTTTAACTGTCAGTACTACGTTAGGTAGCCCGACTATGAACTTGGCAAGAGTTCTTATTATCTTTATGAACTTATTATCTTAACGTCACATCATCTCTGAGGTTTATAACGCTTAGCTCTGATACCATTTCTGTAACACCCCCAAATCCGGGGTCGGGGATCCGGGTTGTCACGAGTTCCATTTCCCTTAACAACACCCAATCTTAATAAATAATCAACTACTCTGTACTGTGACCCCACAATAAACACACACACCACAAGTTATAGTCTCAGAGATGAATATCCAAAAATAATCACAAGTCGTTTTATTCCACAATTATATGCCAATACACCTTAAACAGGTTTCTGAATAAATTTACATTTCTTTGCCATTATTACAATTCATAAATATACATAATCTGATACATCAAAAGTTGAAAGCCTAGCCTATTGGTAGTTCCTACCTCAGCTATGGCGGCATCAGTGCTTCTAGAAAACTGCGGAACGTCTCCTAACCTCTTGCGAATCGGGAGCTTGGTCCGGTTCATCTTGTCTATCTGATGTTGTGTGATGAAAGAAGAAAGCAAGGGTGAGCAGCAAGCCCACCAAAATAATATGTATAATGATTAACAATATATGAGCCTTCTCATAGTACTCATGAAAGTCTTGGTCAAAAGAAATGAACCAAGTTGATATCTTAATGCGATGAAGTCGCAAAATATTCAGTATATATATATATATACATATATACTTTTCAAAATATTGGAAGTCCTCTTCCATGCACAATATACACAAAGTCCCAGTGTATAACTGTATAAAAAAAATATCGTTGCAAGGTGATCTCATATATCTAACCTTGTCTCAACGTTTTTCTGAAAATCTTTGTCATTCATAAGACAATTATTAATTAGATATAAGTTTAAAAGATGAAGTTACAAGATACCCCAATATACTTATATCTTTCCCAAATACTACTTGAACTACCACCGTTCAAGTTATAATTAGCTTCAAAAGTTCATCACATAGATGAGACTATTAGGCAAGATTTGAATAGATTAAATCTTTAAAATATTATCAAAATAAAATGAAGTTACGAGATACTTCATTTGATGTAAACATCATTTTGAAAACTTGACCCTGCCAACACTCAACAATCGCCCAACCGTAGCCTTTCTATCGAAGTGCTCAGGGTAGTGTTGCAGAAATTATCCAATTGGATGATGAACTCATTACGGGAGTTTGCCGCGCCAGGAAGACCACTTACGATGATCAGTCGTAGTAGTACAACCCCACCATTTTCTACATGTAGAGGAGAACCTGTCGGATTTACTTGTCAACCGAACACTGAACTCCTAAGGAATGGACCGCCTTAGCGGAACTTCCAGGCCATTTGGGCCAATATAATAAGGCTGGGCCGGCGCTACTCGACCACTTACGCCACTCCTAGTTCAGATGAAATCCATGACTCTGAAACGTAAAGCTCGTTTCCCCCTTTCCCCAAGTAGAAACTTGTTGATACGGCTCCACCAAGAAGTCGTACCTAGTTGGAAAGGAAAACTCACCGATATTTCCCAGGCGATGCCTGTTAATGGATTAACTTGTTCCAAGAATTTTACTTCCCGAATATTGGGTAAGTAATCAAAAACTCTTTTACCAAGACAGCAACCTTGTTGCGAATATAAAACACACCACCGAGCCGGATCCCCCAGGTTTTGAGCGAGTATTTAAATCCCCTTTTTAAAAGGAAGATCTTAAATATAAAAAATAGTTTTGGGATCCGCTCTAACTTTTGAAAATCATTTTAAAGACTCGAAAACACTTTAAAGAGTGTTTGGAGTAAAACTGATTTAATGAAGTAAATCAGTCCCCAGAATATTTAGAAAATGTCTGAATATTATTATTTAAATAATATTCCCATAAAAAAAATTATCTTTATAAAATAATTGAAGTAGAAGTATTAAAACTTATACTTGAAATGAATAGCAAATAATCAAAGATATACTTATACGAAAGTAATATCTTTATTTGAATAATCAAAAATAAGTTTGATTATCGACACCTTATTCTTTAATAAAATAAAGAATATATCTCAGCAAATAATCGGAGTCATAGATCCTCAAAATAATATTCAATAAATAAAATAAGCTGAGTCATAATACCTCGAATGAATATTATAAATAATATTCATTAAATAAAATAAAGGAGTCATACATCCTCAAATGAATATTCAAATAATATTCAATAAATAATGTAAAGGAGTCATACGCCTTCGAATAATATTCGAAATAATATTCAATAATAAAATAAAGTTAAAGTTATCGAATAAACCTTATTCGATTAATAGTTTTAAAAACTATATCCATATATATATATATAAATAAATAAATAAATATATATATATAATATACTCGGGAACATCGACTCCCGGTTTAGAAATATGTTCACCTTTTATCCCCTATACTAAGGGTATACGCAACTACTTGCTTATTTCTAGCATAGGTATTATGCAACTATAAGCATTGAAATCAACAGATAGATAACCAGATTACGAAACAGACATGCATATATACCATATTAGCATGCTCCAATATATCGCAAAATTTGCTAATAACAATCATGCAATATCACAAGATAATGCATATACATATATTTACATCACAACAACAGTATAACGGGTAAAAAAGCTTGCCTGAGCGACTGGGGTTACGAATGGCTCGGGACGAGTCTGGTAACCTATAAACAACAAGTTGGAATTAAACCAAAGTCACTTGTACATCTATACTCTAACCAACTCAGACTCTAACGCTCGTTTTGTGCTTACTGATTCTCTTAAGTCACTCGAGTACCCTCGGCTCCACCATTTTTAATAATTTAACCTTTACGAGTTTTAAGGCGATTCCTTCGCGAGTGTCTTACCAACTGCCTAACACACTTACCATAAATGTTTCATGCATTAATTAACCCTTTTTGGTCTTTAACCTATGTTTCAAAGTAAGGCGAGGGGAAAAGTTTCGTTCGCGAAACGCCGTTACTTGAAACGATCGTTTCTCCTAAACCGTGCATCGGAATCGAACGAACTACATATCAAAACGAAGCTCGTAACATGAGCTATCTAAACATGGCAGTGGTCATAAACTAGCAGGGGGTTCTCGGGTCCTAATGTTATGCACAAAAACAGTCTAAAGAAAATCGGACGTTACGACGGCTATGTTTACGCGTTTTCCCCATTTTAAACCATTCAATACCAACCACAAATCAACCCCAAATCAATCATACAACCAATATCCCTCCAAACCACATCATAACAGCCCCAAAAAATCCACATTAACCATTTATACTTATTCCTCACATGAACTAAAGGCTTTACTTAGGTTCTTTAACTAATTACCAAGATTTACAACTCCAACAATGCAATAAAACCAACTAATCTCTACAAACTCAACCAAACCTCAACCAATCAAGCATCATGCTTCACATATGCTATATCAAACACATTCAATCCTAATTACTCAAAACTAAAGCTAGGGTTTGTAGTTTATACCTTCCTTGGAGAGTGGAGAATCAAGAGAATGGCTTGGAATCACCTTTAAAGCCCTTATCCAAGCTTAATCTAAACAAAACTTCAAGAACACAAATTTTAGTTCTTGAAAACACTATTCACCATCTTCTTTCATGATTTATAGAAAAAGATTGGCTTGGAATTAGAAGCTTAAACTTATAGGAAGTATGTAACTATCCATGGGGAAGCTTAGATAATTACCTTGCTAAATAGTAAGTGGAGGAGCTTGGACTTCCCATTTCTTAAGAAAAAAAACCCGAGAGCATGAAGAAGAAGAAGAGAGATTTTTGTGTTTTGGCTTGATTTGCTTTTGGTTGGTTGATTTTTGTTGTTTGCTTTAGTGAATTACCTAGTTGCCCTTGGTTTTGTGTGGTTAAAAAGTCACCACATCTCCTTCCTTTCTTGTCATGCCTATGTCATCCTCATGATGTCATCCTCCCTTCCTTGTCCTCTTTATATTGGTTGGATGACATCATTCCCACTAATCCCTTTGATTAACTTCCTAATCGTTTGCCTAATGACCGCTGATCTGTTATACGGTTCGCTTAACTTTCGTTTTCGTTTATCGTTTGAGGGATCATACCCGGGATCTTATTACTTAGGTTCCCTTAACCTTTCTCAATATATTATATTCCTTTTATGATCCTCTCCTATAATCCTTTAATTTAAATCCTTTTTATCCTGTTACCTTTTTCTCAAATCTTTCCGTATCTAGTGTATTTCCGGGAAAAATCAAAGTGTTCGGATTTGGATTCTGACGATCTTTACATACACTTATATCCCATATAAAGTACTAATAAAATCTCAGAATATCCATATCAGAACCCCTACATAGTGTGGCATGAAAAGTTTTCTCATTCAGCAAAAACACTATTCATAAGGGTTTCAAAAATTTCCCAAAAATTGGGGTTATTACAATTAGGACCTCGCGCTAGACCGTTACCCGGCCCCTCACGCGTTGATGGACTGCCACCCAGCCACTTACACAATAATAGACCGTACCCCGGCCTGTCGCTTATGCCGACTCAATTAGATGGGCTTACTTCCCGAACGTTGGGCAAGTAATCAATTCATTTACCAAAACTGCAACCTCGTTGCGAATATAAAATACACCACAGAGCCGGATTCCCCAGGTTTTGAGCGAGTATTTAAATCCCCTTAAAAGGAAGATCTTAAATATAAAAAAAAAAGAGTTTTGGGATCCACTCTGACTTTTAAAAATCATTTTGAAGAATCGAAAACACTTTAAAGAGTGTTTGGAGTAAAGCTGATTTACTGAAGTAAATCAGTCCCCAGAATATTTAGAAAATGACTGAATATTATTATTTAAATAATATTCCCATAAAGAATAGTCTTTATAAAAATAATTGAAGTAGAAGTATTAAAATTTATACTTGAAACGAGTATTAAATAACCAAAGATATACTTATATGAAAGTATTATCTTTATTTGAATAATCGAAAATAAGTTTGATTATTAACACCTTATTCTTTAATAAAATAAAGAATATATTTCAGCAAATAATCGGAGTCATAGATCCTCAAATGAATATTCAAATAATATTCATTAAATAATATAAACTGAGTCATAAGCCCTCGAATGAATATTCAAATAATATTCAGATAAATAAATAAAAGAGTCATAAGCCCTCGAATGAATATTCAAATAATATTCAGATAAATAAATAAAAGAGTCATAAGCCCTCGAATGAATATTCAAAATAATATTCATATAAATAAATAAAAGAGTCATAAGCCCTCGAATGAATATTCAAAATAATATTCATTAATAAAATAAAGTGAGTCATACATCCTCAATTGAATATTCATATAATATTCATTTAATATAAAGGAGTCATACGCCTTCGAATAATATTCGAAATAATATTCAATAATAAAATAAAGTTAAAGTTATCGAATAAACCTTATTCGATTTATAGTTTTGAAAACTATGACCATATATATATATAAATATATATATATATATATATCCATATCCATATATATACAAAATCTACTCGGGATCCTCGACTCCCGGTTTTAGAAAATATTTTCACCTTTGGGTCCCTATACTAAGGGTATATGCAAGTTACCGATATCCTCTAGCATAGGTATTATCAACTGAACCAACAGATATATATTTCAAGAATATGAAACAGGCATGCATATATACCATATCACATGCTACAATATATCGCAAGAATTTGCTAAATAACCAACATGCATCTATCGCAAGATAATGCATATACAAGTGTATACATCACAACAACAGTATAACGGATAGAATACTTGCCTGAGCGACTTGGGGGTGAGAAAGGCTCGGGACGAGTCTGATAACCTATAAACAACAAGTAAGTTGGAATTAAACCAAAATCACTTGTAAATCTATACTTTAACTAACTTAGACTCTAACGCTTGTTTTGCGCTCACTGATTTACTTAAGTCACTCGGGTACCCGCGGCTCCACCATTTTTAATAATTTAACCTTTACGAGTTTTAAAGCGATTCCTTTGCGGGTGTCTTACCAACTGCCTAACACACTTACCATAAATGTTTCAGACATTAATTAACCCTTTTTAGTCTTTAACCTATGTTTCAAAGTAAGGCGAGGGAAAAAGTTTCGTTCGCGAAATGCCGTTACTTGAAACGGTCGTTTCTCCTAAACCGTAAATCGGAATCGAACGAACTACATATCAAAACGAAGCTCGTAACATGAGCTATCTAAAAATGGAAGTGGTCATAATCTAGCAGGGGGTTCTCGGGTCCTAATGTTATGCACAAAAACAGTCTAAAGAAAATCGGACGTTACGACGGCTATGTTTACGCGATTTCCCAAATTTATACCACTCCAATTCTTTACCAATTCACTACAAACCACCCAACCATCATCAATACATCAAACACACCTTATATCAAGGCAAAGTCAGTCCATAATCTCAAGGTTTTCCAACTTATTCAATCACAAACATGATCTACTAACCATAACTTAAGATTCATTAACCATTAACCAAGATTCATATCCAAAATCACCACAAATCCAACCAAACTATCTAACATACATGAATCTTGCTATACATACATGGATATTTCTATATATACATTAATCCATCCATAAACTCATCAAAACTCAAAGTTCAAACTATAAGTTAAAGGTGAAAGTTGTTTATACCTCCTTGAAGCTTCCTAACACAACCCAAGAGCTTTGAATGCCTAAAAGAACCTTGATCCTTGCTTGTATAACCTTAATCTTTCATAAAAATTCAAGAAAACTAAAGTTATTTCTTGAAGGTTACTATTCACCATCTTCTTCCTTGATTTATTGGAAGAGATTGTGAAGGAATTAGGAGCTTAAACTTATAGCATATCCATATCTATGTACAAGGAAGCTTAGATAATTACCTTGTGATTTAACAATGCTTGGAACTTGATTTTTGAAAATCTTGCCCTTAAAAAAGATGAAAAGCCGAGAGCAAGATGATGAGAATGAAATGATTTTGTGTTTTTTGATTTGTTTGGCTTAGCTTGGTTGTTTTTTTGTTTTGTTTTTGGTTAATGACCAATTTAACCTTGATTTTGTGTGGTTATAAACTAACCACATCTCCTTCCCTTTATGTCATGCTTGCATCACTTTGTGATGTCATCACCCCTCCTTTGTCCTCTTTCTATTGGTTGGATGACACCATCCTCTCTTATCCTTTTGATTAACTTCCTAATTGTTTGCCTAATGACCGCTGATCTGTTATACGGTTCGCTTAACTTTCGTTTTCGTTTATCGTTTGAAGGATCATACCCGGGATCTTATTACTTAGGTTCCCTTAACCTTTCTCAATACATTATATTCCTTTTTATGATCCTCTCTTATAATCCTTTAATTTAAATCCTTTTTATCCTGTTACCTTTTTCTCAATTCTCTCCGTATCTAGTGGATTTCCGGGAAAAATCAAAGTGTTCAGAATTGGATTCTGACGATCTTTACATACACTTATATACCACATAGAGTACTAATAATATCCCAGAATATCCATATCAGAACCCCTACATAGTGTGGCATGAAAAGTTTTCTCATTCAGCAAAAACACTATTCATAAGGGTTTCAAAAATTTCCAAAAATTGGGGTTATTACACCTCTTGTGATACCATGTACCCTAACCCCTTAATTGTTTACATTCTGTAAAGAAGCATGCAATTTACTTATTTCAACTATTTTCAAAAAGGGATATTTATGTTTTACAAAACTTTTCTTTTATGCAAAGAATTTGATTTAAAGGCTAAATAAGTTGTTTGATTCTTTACAGAAAATGCCTCCCAGAAGATATAACCGTTCCAACACCCAGAATGAAGAAACTAACAATGAAAACCAAAATAATACCAACCAGAATGCAAACCCATGACCTATAGACCCAACACTATCCCAGATTCTTCAGATCTTGGCTCAACAAACAGTTCACCTGACTCAACAGCAACAAAGACAGACCAACCCCCAGGTAACTTTCAAAACTTTTCAGGAGGTAAATCCACCAGAATTCAAGGGTTCCTTAAATCCAATTGAAGCGAATGTTTGGTTAAAGGAAATAGAGAAGTCATTTGCCTTAGTCAACAGAAGGTTGAGTTTGCAAGTTATTATTTGAAGAATGAGGCCACCTACTGATGGGAAACTGTGAAGACATTGGAAGGTACATATGCTATTATATGGGAAAGGTTCAAAGAATTGTATTTAGAAAAATATTTTTCCCAGTTTGTTCTGGACGAGATGGAGTTGAAGTTTTTGGAACTAAAACAAGGAAGTATGTTGGTAGCTGATTATGAAAGTAAATTTGAAGCATTGTCAAGGTATGTGCCATCACATGTGGATACTGACAGGAAGAAAGTCAAGAGATTCCAGCAAGGTCTGAAGCCATGGATCAGAGGGAAGGTAGCCATATTTGAATTGGATACATATGCAGGAGTTGTACAGAAGGCCATGATTGTGGAAACAGAGAGCGAGATGTCACAGAAAGAGAAAGAAAGCTAGAAAAGTAAGTTTGAAGGGAATGAAGGACAGTCACAGCCTGGGAAGTTTCCAAATTTTAAGAAGGGCAAGTTTCAGCCAGGAAGGAATTCTAATTTCAAGAAGCAGAATGCAGGCGACGGAGGTCAAGGCAACCGTCCAGCCAATGTGAATCAGCTAAATCAGTTGAGGCTAACTTTTCCAGATTGTCAGGTATGTGGGAAGAAGCATGGAGGAGTTTGTAATAAGTTGGGTGTGGTTTATTTCAAGTTTAATCAGAAAGGGCAATATTCGAGGGAGTGTCGCAACCAACCAGCAAGAGAGCAAGTGAGCAAGGATCAGCCTACCTGGAATCCTCAATGCATTACTGATTGGGGCTGGTGTCTTGCAATCCCTGGCTATATGTCCTGGCTTCCCACATTTAAAGCATTTAAATCCAATAGTTGGAACCTTAACCAACCAGCAAGAGAGCAAGTGAGCAAGGATCAGCCTACCCGGAATCCAACAGTTAAGGTTCCAACCATTGGATTTACATGCTTTAAATGTGGGAAGCAAGTGAGCAAGGATCAGCCTACCCGGATCCAACAGTTAAGGTTCCAGCCATTGGATTTACATGCTTTAAATGTGGGAAGCCATGACATATAGCCAGGGATTGCAAGACACCAGCCCCAATCAGTAATGCATTGAGGATTATGGGATCTACTCTAGTAGTGAATGAGACTCCAAGGGCTAGAGTTTTTGATATGTCTGTGAAGGACGCTATTCAGGACACTGATGTCGTGGCAGGTATGCTTAATGTGAATTCTTTATGTGCCAAAGTGTTAATAGATTCGGGAGCAACTCGATCATTTATTTCTCAAGATTTTTTTAGTAAGTTAAATTGTCCAGTTGAGTATTTAAATGAAATAATGACCGTGGAATTAGCAAATCAAGAACGTGTATTTGTTAATCAAGTTTGTGGGAATTGTAAAATTGAGATTTCTAGTAATAAGTTTTGTATGGATTTGATACCATTTAAGCTAGGAGAGTTTGACGTTATCTTAGGAATGGATTGGTTATCTAAGCATGATTCCCAGATAGATTGTCGTAATAAGAAGGTAATTGTAAAGATGCCAGATGAAAGGATAGTAACGTTTAAGGGCCAGAAGCAAGCAAAGAAGTTCTTAACGATGGTCCAAGCTAAAAGGTTGCTACGACAAGGATGCGAGCATTTCATTGCATATATAATTGATAGAAGTCAGAAGCCAGGAAAACTTGAAGATATTCCAGTAGTCAATGAATTTTCAAACGTATTTCCTGATGAGTTACCAGGACTTCCTCAAGACAGAGAAATTGAGTTTGCAATCGACTTAGCACCTGGAACGGAACCAGTATCCAAGGCCCCGTACAGAATGGCGCCCGTCGAAATGAAGGAATTAGCAAATCAATTATAAGAGTTGTGAGAGAAAGGAGTAATCAGACCCAGTCTATCCCCGTGGGGTGCACCGGTATTATTTGTCAAGAAGAAGGATGGGAGCATTAGACTGTGCATCGATTATCGAGAGCTCAACAAGCTTACAATCAAGAACAAGTATCTGTTACCTCGAATTGATGATTTGTTCGACCAGTTGAAAGGAGCCAAGTATTTCTCCAAGATTGATTTGAGATCGGGATATCACCAACTAAAGATTAAGCCAGAGGATATACCAAAGACAGCTTTTAGAACAAGGTACAGACATTATGAATTTTTAGTGATGTCTTTTCGATTAACCAATGCCCCGACAACATTTATGGACCTGATGAACATAATTATTAAGGAATACTTGGATAAGTTTGTTATTGTGTTTATAGATGATATTTTGATTTATTCAAAGACAGAAGAGGATCATGTAGAACATTTGAGGACAGCTTTGGAGATTTTGAGAAAGAAAAAGTTATATGCTAAATTCTCGAAGTGTGAGTTTTGGCTATAGGAAGTTCAGTTCTTAGGACACATAGTCAGTAATGAAGGGATCAAAGTGGACCCAGTAAAAATTGAAGCTATTACAAATTGGGAAAGGCCGAAAACACTGACAGGAGTAAGAAGTTTCTTGGGATTAGCGGGATATTATCGGTGATTTGTTCAAAATTTCTCAAGAATTGCAACACCATTGACAAAGCTTACACGGAAATTTCTCAAAATTTCGAAAATAAAAATAATAATTTATGTATTTATATATATATATATTTAAAAAAAGAATTCAAATAATTTGAATATAAAAGGGTAATAAACAATAAAATAAAATGAGATAAAATAAAAATTATAACAAAAGTTGCACATTTTTATATACCAAATAAATCCCCTATTATTCTTTTCTTGAAAGAAATAATCTAGTGTTTTACCACTCTTTAAAGAAATAATTTACCACTTGAAGGAATATTTAAAAATAATATATATACACACTTCAATACACAAAAGCTAAAATTAGGACAATTAGCAAACTAAATTGATTTGTTAAATAGCACGAGTCAAATAACAAATTAGTTATACGAGTTAAACATTTAGTCGAGTTACATAAATGACAAGCAGTAAGGCAAGCAAAAAGTCAAAATAGATACTCGGTAAATAGAATCGAAAGTAACATTATTTATTAGTGGATCCCAATAACAATACCAAGAAGTTCTAAAATAACGACCCCTTATCTAGAGAAATAGACTATATTAACAATATTATTCCTGAGATTTTTCGGGTGTTACATGCTCTTCCCTTATAGGATTCTGTCCACGGAATCAACGCAAACAGATAATAAGAATAATGAGGGGTAATACTTCCGCATATCCTCTTCAGACTCCCAAGTAGCTTCCTCTATCGAATGGTTTCTCCATATCACCTTAACCAGGGTAATTTCCTTGTTTCTCAGCTTCTGGACATTTTTATCCGCAATTCGAATAGGTTGTTCTTCGTACGTCAAATCCGATTGAACTTCAATTGGCTCGTAGGAAAGTACGTGACGATTATCATGATGGTAAGCTTTTAGAACAGATATGTGAAACACATCATGGATGTTCTGAAGGTCTGGTGGTAATGCTAACTTGTAAGATACAGTGCCTAATTTCTTCAAAATCTCGAATGGACTGATGTATCTAGGACTTAGTTTCCCTTTCTTTATGAATCTTAAGACTTCCTTCCAAGGAGATATTTTAATTATTACTTTGTCTCCAACCTCAAACTATTTGTGTTTTCTTCCTAAATCAACGTATTTTATTTGTCTATCATGGGCGGCTATTAACCTTGAAAGGATATCTTTGATATATTATTTATTTTGGTATTTTTACGATTAAACATAAAATTAAGAACACGTAGATCCTCTCCATTAGGACATGAATTTAATTGATCCAAATCAAAGTCAAAAAGTCAAACTAGCAAAATCATGTTTGTCAAATATAAAGAGATATTCCAATTTTACAAAAACTTCAAAATTATATCTTTATGGAATATATATCTAATGCAATATGATCAAAAAAGAAATATCAAGATATGAATCTCTCAAATCTGTGTTGCAACAGGAATATGGCAACAAGCTCGAATAAGGAATATATCAGAAATATTCTTTAGAGGTCTCGTGCTATATCAAAAATATTTATACTCTTCGCTCCAAAATATATCTCTACATATATCAAAAAAGTTTTTATTCAAAGATTATTAATACTCATGGTTGGAATATTAATATCCAGTTCTGCAACTCATTTATGTATACTTACAACAATTTTCTCCCGTCTCGTAAAATCAACATTTCTTGAAGAAAATTATTCCAAAATACTAAAACACATTTTCTATCATCCAAATATATTTTATAAATTAGGAAATATATTTTAAGTATTTATACAAGTCAAAACTTTGGTCAAAAGATCCATCTCCTTTATTTCAAGACCAATGATATTTTTATTCGGAAGAAAGGCTGACAGAATAGTTTCATTTTTAGATAAATACTTCCACATTCTAGAATGACTTGAAATTTGGTATGGATCATTTCAATGGTATTTTCTAAGTATGGTAAAAATTTCGTAACATTCATAGAATTTTTGTCCGGGCACAAAAATCGAGGCAGTTGGTCCCACAATTGACCATGTTTGACCAAGTTACCATTGACTAAAGTTGACCAAAGCTTGCAGGAAATCATTTCATATTATTTAAGTAATTATAATATTTTTTATAGTATTTATTTAGGATTTTTTAAGGTGGTCATAATTAATGGTGTTTAATCATTAATTAAGTTATTAAACATTGATTAAAAGAAAAGGAAAATATATATATATATATATTCAAATATCTCAGCTGAGATTTTGAATCCATAAAGTTGTTTGTCTTATATGGCTATGTCAAAGAAACACAACCTACTTGCCAAGTCATCAATCCAAGTGACATACACCATCCACCATCCATTTTCCTCAAATCTTCACTATTCAATCCACCCAACTTCTCCTATAAATAAACCCCCACCCCAACCCATTTTCTAAAAGCTAAAGAGCCACAAAGTTGCTGGGATTTTTTCAAGAAGTGCTTCTCTTCATCTCTTTCAAATTCTATACACACAATTCTTCTCAAAAACCTTCTTTCTCTTCTATATACTTACATATATACAAGGTTTTTGAAACCCAAGCTTAGCTTCACCCAGCTTTATCCCACCAAGTGAGCTCATCCACTACCACTTTCTGGCCTCCCGAAGGGCTGCCCAAGTTCGAACAAAGTGCCAAAATCAGGCCGAACCTCCGGCGAAATTTTCCGGCAAACTTTTCCGACCGTTCTTCAAAAGTGGTAACTTTTAGCTTCTTATTTGAGTTCTTTTTATTTGAGCTTTGTACTTAATTTCTCTACTTCATCTAAAGCTCTAATACAAGATCTCTTATAAAGGAAGTTCTCAAGGGTAAAGAGAACTAAGATTCGAACTCAGAATTCGAATAAGTACTTGATCTTCAAAAAATCATTTCATCAAGAAGATCTATGAAGATAAGTACTTAATCTCCAAGACTGAGATTTAAATTTAACACAAGTTCATGAGTTAGCCAATTACTTTCACGCTCCTTAATTGGATCTTGGCTAACAATTATTCGTGCACATAAATAATTATGAAGGAAAGTTTAATCCCTTCTAACATCTTTAGTGTTCCGGGGGATTATAACTCGATCTATAAATTCTTCGTAATTTGTCAAATATCAAAATAGATTAAGTTCACGAGTTAGCCAATTATTTTCACGCTCTTTAATTGGATATTGGCTAACACATATCGTGTATATAAATAATTATGAGACATATCGTATAATCTCCTTCTAACATCTTTCAGTGTTCCGTGGGGTTATTATTCGATATATATAAACTACTCGTAATTATTCGTCTAAACTTCAAAAGCACGATCTTACGCCATTTACTTGCACTTCTATTATTTGGATCTTGGCTAAGAATCATAAAACTTATACAAGTGCTTGAATTTAAAAGTATACTTTGACCACATAAGTGTCAAAACATAAGTATACTAAAATCCTTAAGCCTACGAGCGTAAAGGATAAGTTACAATTCTGATATTGTAACTAAAGTATTCTTCAATTTATAAATACGTAATCGAAAGAAGAAGAATACTAAAGAAGTCATAAGCTATACGTGCTTTATATAAAAGACTTCCCATATTACTCCACAACTTCGTTAAACCTATAAAGGAGTAATTATAATAATATTTGGACTACCATTTATTATCTTAAGTCAAGTATTCTTATTTAGTTTTAATATTCTTATTTAGTTTTAATATTCTTATTTGAATATTATACTATTTGTGGGCTAGTACAATAACATACTAGTTCAAACCATCTTTTTTATACTTGGTTTATTTCGTGGATTGTCTTGTTAGTTTTGTAGTGAGGTGAAGTGATATGAGGTGATTCTCGTTCTAAGACCCAAGTCCTAGACGTACTAACGGGGAGTTAGTAGTCTTTGCACCGTGAAGAAGAGGAAAGATCCAAGACCGGATCACTAAGATCCAAGACCTAAAAAAGCTAAGGAAGCCAAGTCCACACAAAGGCTTTACATCAACTTTAAAGAAATAGCGGGGAGTTATTGTCTAAGATAAGTTGTCTAGATATTACATTTATTTTGAGGTGGTGACCCTTGTGTTACGCACCAAGACAAATACTTGTAGGGGTGTAAAGGCTTCTCCGCCTACTAAAGGAGCGAGTTTATTATAAGGGAAAATCCCGAGTCTAGGAGAGGAGCTCGGGGACTGGAGTAGGGGTGAGCGAATCTATTAGAGGTTGCGCCATCGTGAACTAGGATAAAATCACCGTGTGGTATTTTCTTTCCTTGCACTTTATTTTTCGCACATATAAACTGCATAACCACTCGGTAAAGTTTTAAAAAAGGGATAAAATAATTTTAAAACGCCACAACAATTTTTAAACTGGTAATTAAGCTATTCAACCCCCCTTCTAGCTTAAAATAGCCCTCTTACGGGACCTGACAAATCTTTTCTTAATAATTCCAATCGATTGAGTTTTCTGTTGAACTAACTCAGGTCCATAAATCTTTCTTTCTCCCACTTCTTCCCAACATATTGGAGATCTGTATTTCCCACCATAGAGTGCCTCAAATGGAGCCATTCCTATGCTTGAATGGTAACTGTTGTCGTAAGCAAATTCTACCAATGCCAGATGATCATCCCAATTTCCTTTGAAGTCTAAGACACAAGCTCTTAACATATCTTCAATTATTTGTATAGTTTTTTCACTCTATCCATCTGTTTGTGTATGATATGTCGTACTCATTTTTAATTTCGTGCCTAAGCATTCCTGGAAACTCTTCTAAAATCTTGATGTGAACCTCGCATCTCTATCTGACACAATTGATACTAGTACTCCATATCTAACAATGACTTCCTTCAAATATAAGTTGACTAATTTTTCTATAGTGTATCTTTCATTTACTAGAAGAAAATGTGCAGATTTGGTGAGTCGGTCAACTATAACCCAAATGGTGTCATGATTGGTCTTACTTCTTGGCAAACCAACTATAAAGTCCATGGTGATATGTTCCCATTTACATTCAGGAATCTCTAGAGGTTGTAACAGGCCACTGGGCCTCTGATGTTCGGCCATTATTTTCTGACATGTTAAACACTTACCTACCCATTCAGCAATTTCCCTTTTCAAGTTGGGCCACCATAAATTTTTCTTTATGTCTTGGTACATCTTTGTGCTTCGTAGGTGAAGGTGAGGGTGTGAGGATAGTGAGCCAGGGGGAGCCCCTGATACAAGAATATAGAGAAAATGATAGAAAAGAAGGTATAGTAGGAATAAGGGTGGCAACCATTGCAAGTTAGTCAGTTGATGTCAATGATGCTGAAAAGGAAAGGCTATATCACCAACATTACAAAGTTGTTATAGAATCCATTTCTTTTGATGGTTAGACATTAACTAATCCTATTAAAGCCTATCAAACACTAGTTGCCGAACAAAATTTTTTCATCTACTTTGGCATCAAACTTTCCATGTTGATCAGTTTTATTCCTTAAATATAACATTTGAAGCCAAAGACATGTAGAAAGTTAAATGTTGGCTTCCTATTCTTGAACAATTGGTAGGGTGTCATGCATTTTGCTTGATTAACCAAAGAAATATTCTGAGTGTAGTATGCAGTATTCACAGCTTCAGCCTAGAAATATGTTGGTAACTTTGATTCTTCTAGCATTGTTCTTGCAGCTTCAATGAGAGATATGTTTTTCCTTTCCATAACTCTATTTTGTTGTGAAGTTCTAGCTGCATA
This sequence comes from Apium graveolens, assembly GCF_009905375.1. Lineage (NCBI taxonomy): Eukaryota > Viridiplantae > Streptophyta > Magnoliopsida > Apiales > Apiaceae > Apium > Apium graveolens. The sequence goes on from NC_133651.1 coordinate 176,210,275, forward strand.
AAACTCATGCATAATCCCATTCTCTTCACAAAATGATCTCATCACAGAATTCTTGAACTCGGTTCCATTGTCACTCTTGATTCTTCTTACTTTAAAGTCAGGATGATTGTTGACTTGCCTTATATGACTGATGATGATTTCACTAGCTTCATCTTTGGATTTTAGAAAATATGTCCAAGAGAACTTTGAGAAATCATCTACAATTACTAGGCAATATCTTTTCCTTGGGATGGACAACACATTGACTGGTCCAAAAAAATCCATGTATAATAGTTGCAAAGGTTCTTCAATTGTTGAATCAAGCTTCTTTCTGAATGATGCCTTAATCTGCTTTCCTTTCTGGAAGGCATCACACAATCCATCCTTAGTAAACTCCACTTGAGGAATACCTCTGACTAACTCTCTCTTGACTAGCTCATTCATGGTCTTAAAGTTTAGATGGGACAGCTTCTTGTGCCATAGCCAACTTTTATCTTAACTTGCTTTACTGAGAAGATAACTTACTGAGTCTACATTTGATGAGTTGAAATCATCTAGGTACACATTTCCTTTTCTTACTCCAGTGAGAACCACTTTGTTGCTCTTCTTGTTGGTCACAACACAGGCTTCTGAATTGAAGGTGATTGAGTTGCCCTTATCACAAAGCTCGCTGATACTCAACAAATTATGCTTGAGTCCATCCACTAGGGAAACCTTTTCAATGGTGACATTATCCTTTGAAATCAAGCCATATCCCACAGTATAACCCTTGCTGTCATCTACAAAAGTGATACTTGGGCCAGCTCTTTCCTTGACCTTATTGCGCAGGGTAGAATCTCCAGTCATGTGCCTTGAGCAACCACTATCTAGATACGAAAGATTCTTTCTATTTTCCTGCACAGATCAAAACCAAATCAAGTTGATTTTGGTACCCAAGTTTCCTTGGGTCCTTCCTTGTTAGCCTTTTTCTTTGGTCTCTTAGGTTTGACCTCATTTGATTTGGGGATCTGAGATTCATTCTTAGTCATTTGAGTTGGACCTTTGAAACCAGTCATTGAAACAGAATTATCATGCACATTTAGGTTCACATGAAAGGGCATGCTATTTGTAAACATGTTATTCCAGTAAGGTATGCTAAATAGCATTTGAGGCATATTAATGCAGCATAATAAGGATTAGGTGCAAATGGCATATTAGCAAATTGTACATTCATATTCTGAGTAGGCATAGCATTCATAGGCATTGCAGACATGGCAGTCATGTTGGAAAAAGAAGTAGGTGCAGACATGGGAGTAGGCATAGCAATCTTGCAATTAACAGACAAGTGATTAACACTACCACACTTAACACAGATTTTTCTTAATGGATGTCAAGACAACTTTTCTTAATGGAAGTCTTGAAGAAACCATATATATGCAGCAACCAAAAGGATTCATTAAGGAAGGCCAAGAGCATCTGGTATGTAAGCTTAAGAGGTCTATTTATGGACTTAAACAAGCTTCTAGAGACTGGAATATTCGTTTTGATCAGACAGTCCAGTCGTATGGATTTGATCAAAGTCTAAGCGAATCGTGCGTGTATAAGAGAAGTGAAGGTAATGCAGTGGTTTTTCTAGTACTATATGTAGATGACATTTTACTCATTGGAAATAATGTTGAGATATTGTCATCAGTAAAGGCATGGTTGTTCAAACAATTTGACATGAAGGACTTAGGTGAAGCGGCATACATCCTTGGGATCAAAGTTATAAGGGATCGCAAGAAAAGGATGTTGGCTTTATCTCAAGAGCCCTACATTGATGAAGTATTAGCTCGTTTTAACATGCAGAACTCCAAGAAAGGTTTTCTACCTTTTAAGCATGGAGTTACTCTATCTAAGAAGCAGTGTCCTTCGACACCTAAGGATATAGAGAGCATGAAAGCAGTTCCTTATGCTTCAGCATGTGGAAGCTTAATGTATGCTATGTTATGTACGAGGCCTAACATCTTCTTTGCTGTAGGCATGGTTAGTAGATATCAGTCGAACCTAGGTCAGGAACATTGGAGTGCAGTAAAAACTATACTCAAGTACCTGAGAAGGACTAAGGAGTATATGTTAATTTACAAGGCCTCAGATCTATTTCCTTTGGGATATACTGATTCAGATTTCCAATCAGATAGGGATAAGAGGAAATCAACCTCGGGATATGTTTTTACTTTGGGAGGTGAGCCGCTATATGGAGGAGTGTAAAGCAGAAATGCATTGCAGACTCCACCATGGAGGCCGAGTACGTGGCCGCCTCTTAGGCTGCCAAGGAGGCTGTATGGTTGGACACATAGATTTTTATGTAATAGTGGATTAAATAAACACTGATATACACATAGAATATTTTGAGTATAAGTGGGAGATTGTTAGTGTATACTGAAAATATTTATTTGAAGTATATACATTTATTTCTGGCCAGTTTAATTGAGAATCATTTGAATGTGTACATGTTGTCTAATATTATATATTGTGAACAATCTAGTATAAAATGGGATACATAATATTAGATTGTTAAATACGGTTATATAATATAATAAGGTTCACAACACTGGTGGTGTTGGACAATCCACTGGTATGGCTGTAGTATTATTTAGATTAGTTTATATTGACTAATAAATAATGCTAGTATACTTTGTGTATATTGAACAGGATCAAATTTAGAATTGTTCCCTTAATACTGATTAAGAAGGAGAACTAAGATTTTATGTTATTATTAATGCTTAGGTTCTTAATCCGGAAATAGTAATTGACACGTGTATATTATTTACATGCTTTGATTTATATATGAAATAATTCTTTTGAATTATATCATTATATTTTGGGTTATGGAATTATATACATGGTGGATATTATTTATTGAAGGAATCCATGTCCTGATAATATTCGGGTTAATGATGTCCCCTTGAAAGCTCAAAAAGATTTAATTATGTGAAACCCTGCAGGTGGAATTTATTCTGGCATAATTAAATAAAGGTTGAGTGGATGATCAAGGATAAAAGATATTAATTAAATAAATTATCAGTAATTTATTTAATTAATGGATATATGATATTTTAAACATGGGGAATTTAATAAGCAAATAATATTGGAACCGAATTAATTAAATTACGGTATTAGGAAAGGTAGTGCAAATATTAATTCTTTAGTGGATTGAATTAATATTTAATTACATTAGGCTAGGCTTAAGATATAATTAGAAGGCCCAACCTAATTATCCATGGTCCCTATTGTAGCCTATATATATTCTTATTCTCTTCTTGCTTAGCAATTGTGTGAAAACATATTGTAGCCACCAAGAAGCAAGAAGAGAGGATAACTTGAGAAGACGGAGGACCACACTTCGCTCAAGGAAATTTGGGAATACAATAGAAGAGCGTGGAATCAACCATTAACAAGGTAATCCTATTTTCGTAATCTTTATCATAAAACGTAGTAACACCCTAAGTCCGTGGTTCCCAACAGGGCCTACCCATGACATGGTCAAAACTTCCTATTTCTAAGTTACAACAAAATTGTCCCCTGCTGGACAGATTTTGTGATTCCACTTGTGCACCTAACCAAACGACTTGCAAACCTCCAACCAACACCTAAAACCTTTTATATACTCCTAATGCTAGCTTCTGGTGGCTTAGGCCTCAACGTGCACAACAATGACATGGTCAAAACTCACTCTAAACCTCAGGGTACTAAACTGATTTTCTGTAGAAACTAATACTCTCCTTTCTCCAAGGTTTTTACTTAATAAACTCAACCAACAAGAACCAAAAACCCAACCCAAACCTTAACTAAGGTGTTCTACAGAACTAACTCCCTTACACTCAAAATAATCTTGGTGGAGATCATCCTTACCTAAGGTGCAACATAGCAAAACAAAGGAAATCATATTACACAATTTACAAGTCATCAAGTTTTTTGAAAACAACAAGTTGTATATTTTTTATAAAATATATACGAATTATTACCACATATCAAGGAGCACTAATCAAGATTAATATCTTATCCCTACTGAAATTAAAGCTTACTAACAAAATCATTCCAAATGATTAAAAACTTCCAAAGTTCCAAGAGAAATCTACATGCATGCATGACTTCGAGTCTTATAAACCAAAACAACATACTTTCCAAATATATTTTACCATGAAATCGACATGCAAGCCTAGCATAAGCTATAACTAGATGATCACTTAGCATGCAAAGGGTTTATCATGTTTTTGATACAAAATTTATGTTATCACTACCAAAAACACATAGAAATGGAACAAGGCAACAAGAATAATCTCAAGAACCATTCATTCGGCTCCCTCAAGGTCATGGCCGAATGAAGTGGAAGGGAAATGACCATTTAACATCAAGAGTCTCTTTCTCATGACTTGGAATTTCACCATTCCTTGTAGTTCTCTCAAAAACAACCTTAAATCCATAAGAATCAAGATTGTACTTTGAGTTCCAACTAAAACTTTGATATGCAAACTCAAAACTTAAACTTTTCACTCAAAACTCTTTGAATTATACATGATCATGATATAGGAAGTAATATTTACTTGAATGGGAGGTGGGAGCTTGAATTAAGAATGAAGAAAAGGGGAGGGAGTAGGGTTTCGGCCAAAAAGCCGAGAGGAGATGGGGAGGGCCGATAGGAGAGGTGAGAGGAGGGAGGAGGAGTGTGGAAATGGTGGAGTGATCATAATGTTTGTTTGGTTTTTATTTGCCCACAAGTGAGTGGATGAGAGAAATTACAAGAATAACCTTCCAACATAGTTAGGTAGATTTGCATGCAAGGACAAAATGGTAATGTGGCTAGTAGAATGAAAGTGAGTGGGGTTGGAAATGCCTTCCTTGCCCCTTGGTTAAATAGAAGAGAATTTGCATGCAAGGGTAACCATGTAATTTGATAATTATTAAGCAACTAATTTTCAAAGATTTATTTTTATATAATGTAACACCCCCAGATCCGGGGTCGGGGATCCGGGTCGTCACGGTCTTTCTTTCCACAATATCACTTCACTTAATTAATAAATAACCTTATGCTGTGACCCCACACTAACACACACCACAACCCGTTATAGTCTCAGAGATGAAATTTAAATAAGTACAAATCTTTGAATCCACAATTTAAAAGTTATTACAACCCAAAATGATTACTTGATAAATTTACAGTTAATTGCCATTATCTGCCACAAGTTATAATTATACATAATTGATTCTCAAAAGTAGATGGTCTGATCTACAATAGATCTACCTCTGCAGCTATAGCAGCTACAACATCAACGGGAAGACGCAGGACGCTTCCCATGCGCTTGCACTGGGTCTGCTGGAGTCTGGCCATCTTTCCTAACTGTTGTTGTGTGATGAAAGAAGAAAGCAAGGGTGAGCAGCAAACCCACCAAAATAATATGTATAATGATTTACAATATATGAGCCTACTCATAATACTCATGAAAGTCTTGGTCAAAAGAAATAAACCAAGTTTGATATCTTAATGCGATGAAGTCGCAAAATATTCAGTATATATACATATATACTTTTCAAAATATTGGAAGTCCTCTTCCATGCATAATATACACAAAGTCCCAGTGTATAACTGTATAAAAATATCGTTGCAAGGTGATCTCATATATCTAACCTTGTCTCAACGTTTTTCTGAAAATCTTTGTCATTCATAAGACAATTATTAATTAGATATAAGTTTAAAAGATGAAGTTACAAGATACCCCAATATACTTATATCTTTCCCAAATACTACTTGAACTACCACCGTTCAAGTTATAAATTAGCTTCAAAAGTTCATCACATAGATGAGACTATAAGACAAGATTTGAATAGATTAAATCTTTAAAATATTATCAAAATAAAATGAAGTTACGAGATACTTCATTTGATGTAAACATCATTTTGAAAACTTGACCCTGCCAACACTCAACAATCGCCCAACCGTAGCCTTTCCATCGAAGTGCTCTGGGTAGTGTTGCAGAAATTATCCAATTGGATGATGAACTCATTACGGGAGTTTGCCGCGCCAGGAAGACCACTTACGATGATCAGTCGTAGTAGTACAACCCCACCATTTTCTACATGTAGAGGAGAACCTGTCGGATTTACTTGTCAACCGAACACTGAACTCCTAAGGAATGGACCGCCTTAGCGGAACTTCCAGGCCATTTGGGCCAATATAATAAGGCTGGGCCGGCGCTACTCGGCCACTTACGCCACTCCTAGTTCAGATGAAATCCATGACTCTGAAACGTAAAGCTCGTTTCCCCCTTTCCCCAAGTAGAAACTTGTTGATACGGCTCCACCAAGAAGTCGTACCTAGTTGGAAAGGAAAACTCACCGATATTTCCCAGGCGATGCCTGTTAATGGATTAACTTGTTCCAAGAATTTTACTTCCCGAATATTGGGTAAGTAATCAAAAACTCTTTTACCAAGACAGCAACCTTGTTGCGAATATAAAACACACCACCGAGCCGGATCCCCCAGGTTTTGAGCGAGTATTTAAATCCCCTTTTTAAAAGGAAGATCTTAAATATAAAAATAGTTTTGGGATCCGCTCTAACTTTTGAAAATCATTTTAAAGACTCGAAAACACTTTAAAGAGTGTTTGGAGTAATACTGATTTAATGAAGTAAATCAGTCCCCAGAATATTTAGAAAATGACTGAATATTATTATTTAAATAATATTCCCATATAGAATAATCTTTATAAAATAATTGAAGTAGAAGTATTAAAACTTATACTTGAAATGAATAGCAAATAATCAAAGATATACTTATACGAAAGTAATATCTTTATTTGAATAATCAAAAATAAGTTTGATTATCGACACCTTATTCTTTAATAAAATAAAGAATATATCTCAGCAAATAATCGGAGTCATAGATCCTCAAATGAATATTCAAATAATATTCAATAAATAAAATAAGCTGAGTCATAATACCTCGAATGAATATTATAAATAATATTCATTAAATAAAATAAAGGAGTCATACATCCTCAAATGAATATTCAAATAATATTAAAAAAAAATAATGTAAAGGAGTCATACGCCTTCGAATAATATTTGAAATAATATTCAATAATAAAATAAAGTTAAAGTTATCGAATAAACCTTATTCGATTAATAGTTTTAAAAACTATATCCATATATATATATATATAAATATATATATATATATATATATATATATATATATATATATATATATATACTCGGGAACATCGACTCCCGGTTTAGAAAGATGTTCACCTTTTATCCCCTATACTAAGGGTATACGCAACTACTTGCTTATTTCTAGCATAGGTATTATGCAACTATAAGCATTGAAATCAACAGATAGATAACCAGATTACGAAACAGACATGCATATATACCATATTAGCATGCTCCAATATATCGCAAAATTTGCTAATAACAATCATGCAATATCACAAGATAATGCATATACATATATTTACATCACAACAACAGTATAACGGGTAGAAAACTTGCCTGAGCGACTGGGGTTACGAATGGCTCGGGACGAGTCTGGTAACCTATAAACAACAAGTAAGTTGGAATTAAACCAAAATCACTTGTAAATCTATACTTTAACTAACTTAGACTCTAACGCTTGTTTTGCGCTCACCGATTTGCTTAAGTCACTCGGGTACCCTCGGCTCCACCATTTTTAATAATTTAACCTTTTCGAGTTTTAAAGCGATTCCTTCGCGAATGACTTACCAACTGCCTAACACACTTACCATAAATGTTTCACACATTGGTTAATCCTTTTTGGTCTTTAACCTACATTCCAAAGTAAGGCGAGGGAAAAAGTTTCGTTCGTGAAACGCCGTTACTTGAAACGGTCGTTTCTCCTAAACCGTAAATCGGAATCGGACGAACTACATATCAAAACGAAGCTCGTAACATGAGCTATCTAAACATGGCAGTGGTCACAATTTAACAGGGGGTTCTCGGGTCCTAATGCTATGCACAAAACAGTCCAAAGAAAATCGGACATTACGACGGCTATGTTTACGCGATTTCCCATTTTTAAAACTACCCACAATCATCACAAACCATCCTCAAATCCACACACATCAAACACCCATCCTTACCACATCATAACAATCCCAAACAATTCAATATTACTCATTCATACATATGCTTAACCTAACTTTAATCATGCTTTAAGTTTCTTTAAATCAAAACCACTAAATTATCATTTCATTTCACCACCATTCCAAATCTCAACTCTAAACATAACAACAAGATACCATAACATCTTACTCATCAAAATCACTTTATAATATATATGAACCTAGGGTTTGAAAGTGGTATACCTTCCTTGGATTGGTGGGTGAAGCTAGGAAGCCTTAATAAGCTTGGAGTAGTCTTAAGAAAGCTTGGATCTTCAAGAAAACAAGAAAAAAAACTCAAGTTAAAACTTGAAAACACTATTCATTGTCTTCTCCAATGATTAAATCAAGAAGCTAGAGAAAGAATTTGTGGCTTAAACTTATGATATAGCCATTACTAAGCATAAGGAAGGTTAGGGAATTTTCTTACCAATTAAGGATGCTTGGATCTTGATTTTGGAAATTTGTAGCTTTGAAAATGGCAAAAAGCCGAGAGCAAGAAATGAAGAACAAAGCCTTGGTTGATTTTTTGATTTTGATGAAATGAATTGCTAGTTGGTTGGCTTGTTTTTGTTTTCCATTTAGCAAATTACCACCTTGTCCTTGCATTTGTGTGGTCCTAAATCAACCACACCTCCTTCCTTCCATGTCATGCTTATGTCACCCCTATGATGTCATCCTCCCTTCCTTGTCTTCTTTCTATTGGTTGGATGACATCACTCCCCTTAATCCCTTTGATTAGCTTCCTAATCGTTTGCCTAATGACCGCTGATCTGTTGTACGGTTCGCTTAACTTTCGTTCTCGTTTATCGTTTGAAGGATCATACCCGGGATCTTATTACTTAGGTTCCCTTGACCTTTCTCAATACATTATATTCCTTTTTATGATCCTCTATTATAATCCTTTAATTTAAATCCTTTTTATCCTGTTACCTTATACTCAATTCTCTCCGTATCTTGTGGATTTCCGGGAAAAACCAAAGTGTTCGGAATTGGATTCTGACGATCTTTACATACACTTATATACTCCATAGAGTACTAATAATATCCCATAAGATCAATAACAGAACCCCTACATAGCGTGGCATGAAAAGTTTTCTCATTCAGCAAAAACACTATTCATAAGGGTTTCAAAATTTTCCAAAAATTGGGGTTATTACAGTCTCCCCTCCTTAAAAGGATTCCGTCCCGGAATCAGATAGAAAATGAATAGGGATACCTTCCTTAGTATTGCACTTTCTAACTCTCAAGTCAATTCTCCACATTGTGGTCCTACCACCAAACTCTGCCTAGTTTGATAACCCTTCTCCTAAGCACTTGTTCCTTTTCACTCTATAACCCTTCCTGGTTGCTCCATTCAGGTTACGTCGGGTTGCATATCTATGCGCTCATATGCCTCTATTTATCTGGCATCTAAATTACACTTCCTTAACATTGATACGTGAAACACGTTACGACCTGCTACATGTCCGGGGTTAGGGCTAGCTTCTATGCTATCCTCCCAATACGTCTTAATATATCCAAGGGTCCAGCAATTCGTGGACTTAGCTTTCATTTCTTTCCGAACCTCATCAATCCTCTCCAAGGGATACCTATAACATTACTAGGTCCCCTATTTCATACTCTTTATCCTTTCGTGTCAAATCAACATACTTATCATGACCATCTTGGGCTACTACCAGCCGTCCTCTGATTAGATCTATCATATCCTTGGTCCTTTGGACTACTGCGGGTCCGAGCATCTTGCGCTCTACAACTTCATCCTAACATAAGGGAGATCGACATTGTCTTCCCTCAATGATCTCATAAGGCGACATCTCGATAATGACATATGATCTATTGTCGTAAGATAACTCAATCCGAATTAAGTGATCATTCCAAATTCTTTCAAGTCTATTGCACAGACTCTCATTATTGCTTTTAACATTAGAGCTTCTGCTTCTCAAAACCCATTCTTTTCCAGTTTGTAATCGCTACTACCTTCCGTTCCTAATATTATACTGGTTATACTTTTGCTCGTTAGCATTCTATAACCTTTTAATAACCACGTCAACCTTAGTATCACGAATGTGCTCCCATTCCGCATACTACCACCACTTTATTACTCATTTTTCAGTTGCTTCTATTTTCCAAAATTTGATCAATCAAATAGAAGTAAAGGAATTTGTTGAGAGATCACTAAGATCATGAACACTTGTTCTATTGCATAGTTAGTACAGAAGGTGGCCAGCCTTTAGTACTTGACAAGCAATTAAACAACATGTGGTATCCTACTAGGCTTCTATCACAAAGATAGATAGTCATTCGGCAATACCTCCCCTTTCTGGAAGGGTTGTTCTTCTCAGCTTACATGAAATGAAAAGAAGAGAAAAGAACGAACTGAAGAGAATTGTATATATGAAAAAAAATATACTGCCACAAAATATCTGGCTTGGAATCTACCTCTGAACTATAGAGGTTTGTCATAGAAGAACAAAACATATATGTATTTAATCAACATCAAGTATTATAGCATCGCATTTCACGTGCCTAAATATTTTCGCTATCCCGTCCATCATTCTATGGACCCATGCTCTTCCTCGAGCTTATACACAATTACCTTTGAAACTCCCTCGACATCGAAAATCGAATCTGGGATCTCATTCTAGACATCATCGTTACTTGAATTCTATGCTTGCACCGCAACCTTCCTTGTATAATAATACGACTCTCTATTGATAAGAGAGAATAATTATTCACTAGGTAGATACTCTACTTAATTAGTCTATCAATGATAACTTATACACTACCACTACCCGATTAGTGGTACTCAATCTCAACACCCATTCCAATACAACTCTCACGGTTGTAATCAGCTCATTACTCGCAGAATCATTGCTGCCTTACTAAGGTCCACCACTGACCTACTGTAGTCATTCATTTTCCATGAAGTCTTAATAACTAACCATACGGAGTCCATCCATCTCGTATCTAATTCTCCTAAGGAGTTAACATAACCACCAATCACAATTCATGAAGAACACTCCAAACTCTGACGTACTTTCATGACATGAAGCAGATAAAAGTGCAGAAGAGTTTCAATCAAAGCAACGATAGCAGGTTAATACCATTCTTAATCATACGCCCTAAATAGAAGAATTAACTCAAGGGTTCATCTAGTCCTTTTTGAAACATGGTTCTGGCTTATCTCAAGATAGGACCTTATAAGATAGATAGCCCGTTCATGGCGATTACACGAATTAAACATTTACCAACTACTATTACGGTTGGGTATTGCACAGTCATCAGAAGGAATGTCAATCTTCCAAACCATAATACAACCTTCACAGTTTTAACCATCATCACTGTATTCTTTTGGCACACGCGCCTATAATTATCCACTTACCTTTAAAGTGTCGGCCACCTCTTTGGCCTTTCCTGATAGTAAAATTTCCTTACAGTCAATGTCATTTTAACCACCTCCAAATAAATTTTCTACCTTATTTCAATCACAGCTTATGTGAAGATGTTTTCCTTAAAATCTGATGAGTAAAAAAAAAATATCACCATTTTTCCATAAGTTATTGCCTCAATCTTTAGAGGTTAATCACTGTCACGACTGACTCTCAATCATACTTAGAACATCTTTTATCCTAGGCCCTAATTGCCCTGACAATTTCAACCTTTACTGGTTCGATCCATACTTTCTCGTGGTTTAACATGTGCCCCACTTGGCAACATCATAATTACGTCATATTTCCTTTATCAACATTTCTATTCTTGAGAATTTTGAATATTACCTTTCTCCTTGTAAAACCTCTAAGGTTATCCTTGAATCGTTCCTCCTGTATTCCCTAGACACAGGGCATATCAAATTACCATTTACTATTACTAGAACCATTGTCTATATACTTCTGAAAATTTCTCCACGAATTCTTAAAGGTTATTGTTACCTTAACCCTTTCCAAATCATACTGTCAAAACTCATACCGTCCCTATTAAGGGTGAAATGCAAACCTTTATGCATTCCCCTAGGATTCATTTTAAGTTACCGATGTTCTAGCCTTAATTCCACCTTTAAAAGGTACCTGCATCCATCCATGGATAATTCAAGTCATATATCCTCGACAGATTATCTTATTCATCATTCCCACCTCGATAGTCGATACCTAATTTCATAATAGCATCCTTATTCAAATTGAGGTCAATCCATATGGCCTCCAAAAGATAACAACGGTTATCCGCTTGTCTTGCCTAATTTGGTAACGATAACATGGATGTTCTGGAAGATATTGGTCGTGTTCAACGTGAACTTCTTCTTAATAATTCCTTATTTACTTTTGTTGTTTATCTCAACAGTCACCTCAATGTTGGGATATCTTTCATATCTGGCGTCTCCCTTTCTGGGTATCATGCCACCGGTCTTACACTTCACCTTCTTGAAGGTCACTTCCTTCATCCAATTTTCTTAATTTCTTACTTCCTTATCCCCTTAGTCTATCCGCGTCTCATTATTTATCCTTCGAATTATCTCAAGGTTTCCTCGAATCCTCCCAACTTACAGGGGATAAACTATATGTATCTCTTATGCCCTCAACCATCAATTTTAACTTATGGTGAATCACCCTCATCCTGACGAATGCATACTTTTCTATTTCTATTGCTACGAGTCGTTAGGGTTTCCTCATACCCAACTCCCTTATCATACCTCAAACTCTATTGCCGTTATATTCCTTTCCACTTCAATTTCTTTTTATTTTCCTTTCTCTTATCATTATTTCATGAACCAACACAACATAAGCATTGATTTCAAACATCCCGTCATTCTGGATTCGTGTCCTCAGAACGAATCTTGATAACTTTTACAACTTGGATTCATAATTCATCATACTCGTCTGCCTTTGTTCTGGCTCTAAAGCTTTTACACTATCTCCTTATCTTTGGGAATTACTTTCCCGAAAACAATTGACTGAACTTAAATCAGTTTATTCTAACCTCTGGCTCCGTGCCTTTCTTGGTCTTTCACCAGCGGGTGGTCTCTCTCTTAGGAGGGTAAGTGACAAAAACGGTCTTTTGTGGTTCATCAATCATTTTGAATCTCAAATGATTCCTATATTTCCTTTAGCCAGGCTCTTACCTCGGCTGGGTCAGCCTATTCCTTGGAACTCTGAGAGCTTAGCGATTTAAAGGTCATGAAAGAATTTCACACCACATTGTTTCCTCAAGGTGGTGGTTGGGAATAAAATAGTCTAAGTTCTTTTTAGACAGGTCCATGAATTGCCGTATAGGAGTACCGTCTCGGGTCTCCTTTCCTTACTCGACTTTCTGTTTCCTTAGTATGAAATGTTTCATCCTACTCCCCATAATTGGGGTCATCTTTTAATTTAAAATCCTCATTTTCCACTCCATTATGACATGGGTTCCTTCTATCTTGATGGCGACCTCCCTGACTATCACGTTCAGGGTTTGCTCTAAATCTTATTCCTCAAACTATGGCTCTCATCTAAGTTCTCATCCTTTTTACTAAGGGCATCAGCCACCATATTGGCTTTCCCCGAATGATAAAGAATCTCCCAATCATTATTCTTGATTAGCTCTAACTGCCTCCTCTGGCATATGTTGAGCTCTTTCTACGTGAAAATGTACTAGAGCACTTACGGCTTAGGTAATTCTCGCACTTCTCTCCATACAAGTAGTGCCTCCAATCTTTAGGGTAAACTATTGCCACGAGCCTAAGCTCATGAGCGGGGATATCGAATTTCATATTACCTTAATTGTCTTGACATGTACGCGATTACCTTACCGTGCTGCATAAGCACGCACCCTAAGCCCTTGTGCGAAGCATCATTACACTTCACAAAATCTCCTTTTCCATCCGGCAATGCCAGCATAAGGGCCATCACCATCCTCTGCTTCAGTTCTTGAAAGCTGTTCTCGCATTTCTCTGTCCATTCGAACTTCTCAGTCTTACGAGTAAGCCGCGTTAAAGGGGCTACTATCTTTACAACTTGAACGAACCTCCGGTAGTGACCGGCCAATCCTACCTCTGGTAGTCGACCAAACCATGGTCATCAATTCATCAGTGGTCCTTTATCCAATCCTGTCAGGATCCTCCATGGGATCCTCCTCAACAACTATCCCTTCTAGGACAACATCCTCAACCGCTAAATCCTCAATATCAACATCATCCGGTCCTGCATTAGGACACTCTATCGGATCCACAATCCGATCTCCAATTAGTAATAAACATCATCGCGCTGTTGCTCCTCAACCTCAGGGTTCGGAGTCCCGCTACTCTATACGATAACGAACTACGCTTCTATCGCTACATTTATAAGGGTTCCCATAAGGGTTTTAACTGTCAGTGCTACGTTAGGTAGCCCGACTATGAACTTGGCAAGAGTTCTTATTATCTTAGTTAACTTATTATCTTAACGTCCCATCATCTCTGAGGTTTATAACGCTTAGCTCTGATACCATTTCTGTAACACCCCCAGATCCGGGGTCGGGGATCCGGGTCGTCACGGTCTTTCTTTCCACAATATCACTTCACTTAATTAATAAATAACCTTATGCTGTGACCCCACACTAACACACACCACAACCCGTTATAGTCTCAGAGATGAAATTTAAATAAGTACAAATCTTTGAATCCACAATTTAAAAGTTATTACAACCCAAAATGATTACTTGATAAATTTACAGTTAATTGCCATTATCTGCCACAAGTTATAATTATACATAATTGATTCTCAAAAGTAGATGGTCTGATCTACAATAGATCTACCTCTGCAGCTATAGCAGCTACAACATCAACGGGAAGACGCAGGACGCTTCCCATGCGCTTGCACTGGGTCTGCTGGAGTCTGGCCATCTTTCCTAACTGTTGTTGTGTGATGAAAGAAGAAAGCAAGGGTGAGCAGCAAGCCCACCAAAATAATATGTATAATGATTTACAATATATGAGCCTACTCATAATACTCATGAAAGTCTTGGTCAAAAGAAATAAACCAAGTTTGATATCTTAATGCGATGAAGTCGCAAAATATTCAGTATATATACATATATACTTTTCAAAATATTGGAAGTCCTCTTCCATGCATAATATACACAAAGTCCCAGTGTATAACTGTATAAAAATATCGTTGCAAGGTGATCTCATATATCTAACCTTGTCTCAACGTTTTTCTGAAAATCTTTGTCATTCATAAGACAATTATTAATTAGATATAAGTTTAAAAGATGAAGTTACAAGATACCCCAATATACTTATATCTTTCCCAAATACTACTTGAACTACCACCGTTCAAGTTATAAATTAGCTTCAAAAGTTCATCACATAGATGAGACTATAAGACAAGATTTGAATAGATTAAATCTTTAAAATATTATCAAAATAAAATGAAGTTACGAGATACTTCATTTGATGTAAACATCATTTTGAAAACTTGACCCTGCCAACACTCAACAATCGCCCAACCGTAGCCTTTCCATCGAAGTGCTCTGGGTAGTGTTGCAGAAATTATCCAATTGGATGATGAACTCATTACGGGAGTTTGCCGCGCCAGGAAGACCACTTACGATGATCAGTCGTAGTAGTACAACCCCACCATTTTCTACATGTAGAGGAGAACCTGTCGGATTTACTTGTCAACCGAACACTGAACTCCTAAGGAATGGACCGCCTTAGCGGAACTTCCAGGCCATTTGGGCCAATATAATAAGGCTGGGCCGGCGCTACTCGGCCACTTACGCCACTCCTAGTTCAGATGAAATCCATGACTCTGAAACGTAAAGCTCGTTTCCCCCTTTCCCCAAGTAGAAACTTGTTGATACGGCTCCACCAAGAAGTCGTACCTAGTTGGAAAGGAAAACTCACCGATATTTCCCAGGCGATGCCTGTTAATGGATTAACTTGTTCCAAGAATTTTACTTCCCGAATATTGGGTAAGTAATCAAAAACTCTTTTACCAAGACAGCAACCTTGTTGCGAATATAAAACACACCACCGAGCCGGATCCCCCAGGTTTTGAGCGAGTATTTAAATCCCCTTTTTAAAAGGAAGATCTTAAATATAAAAATAGTTTTGGGATCCGCTCTAACTTTTGAAAATCATTTTAAAGACTCGAAAACACTTTAAAGAGTGTTTGGAGTAATACTGATTTAATGAAGTAAATCAGTCCCCAGAATATTTAGAAAATGACTGAATATTATTATTTAAATAATATTCCCATATAGAATAATCTTTATAAAATAATTGAAGTAGAAGTATTAAAACTTATACTTGAAATGAATAGCAAATAATCAAAGATATACTTATACGAAAGTAATATCTTTATTTGAATAATCAAAAATAAGTTTGATTATCGACACCTTATTCTTTAATAAAATAAAGAATATATCTCAGCAAATAATCGGAGTCATAGATCCTCAAATGAATATTCAAATAATATTCAATAAATAAAATAAGCTGAGTCATAATACCTCGAATGAATATTATAAATAATATTCATTAAATAAAATAAAGGAGTCATACATCCTCAAATGAATATTCAAATAATATTAAAAAAAATAATGTAAAGGAGTCATACGCCTTCGAATAATATTTGAAATAATATTCAATAATAAAATAAAGTTAAAGTTATCGAATAAACCTTATTCGATTAATAGTTTTAAAAACTATATCCATATATATATATATATAAATATATATATATATATATATATATATATATATATATATATACTCGGGAACATCGACTCCCGGTTTAGAAAGATGTTCACCTTTTATCCCCTATACTAAGGGTATACGCAACTACTTGCTTATTTCTAGCATAGGTATTATGCAACTATAAGCATTGAAATCAACAGATAGATAACCAGATTACGAAACAGACATGCATATATACCATATTAGCATGCTCCAATATATCGCAAAATTTGCTAATAACAATCATGCAATATCACAAGATAATGCATATACATATATTTACATCACAACAACAGTATAACGGGTAGAAAACTTGCCTGAGCGACTGGGGTTACGAATGGCTCGGGACGAGTCTGGTAACCTATAAACAACAAGTAAGTTGGAATTAAACCAAAATCACTTGTAAATCTATACTTTAACTAACTTAGACTCTAACGCTTGTTTTGCGCTCACCGATTTGCTTAAGTCACTCGGGTACCCTCGGCTCCACCATTTTTAATAATTTAACCTTTTCGAGTTTTAAAGCGATTCCTTCGCGAATGACTTACCAACTGCCTAACACACTTACCATAAATGTTTCACACATTGGTTAATCCTTTTTGGTCTTTAACCTACATTCCAAAGTAAGGCGAGGGAAAAAGTTTCGTTCGTGAAACGCCGTTACTTGAAACGGTCGTTTCTCCTAAACCGTAAATCGGAATCGGACGAACTACATATCAAAACGAAGCTCGTAACATGAGCTATCTAAACATGGCAGTGGTCACAATTTAACAGGGGGTTCTCGGGTCCTAATGCTATGCACAAAACAGTCCAAAGAAAATCGGACATTACGACGGCTATGTTTACGCGATTTCCCATTTTTAAAACTACCCACAATCATCACAAACCATCCTCAAATCCACACACATCAAACACCCATCCTTACCACATCATAACAATCCCAAACAATTCAATATTACTCATTCATACATATGCTTAACCTAACTTTAATCATGCTTTAAGTTTCTTTAAATCAAAACCACTAAATTATCATTTCATTTCACCACCATTCCAAATCTCAACTCTAAACATAACAACAAGATACCATAACATCTTACTCATCAAAATCACTTTATAATATATATGAACCTAGGGTTTGAAAGTGGTATACCTTCCTTGGATTGGTGGGTGAAGCTAGGAAGCCTTAATAAGCTTGGAGTAGTCTTAAGAAAGCTTGGATCTTCAAGAAAACAAGAAAAAAAACTCAAGTTAAAACTTGAAAACACTATTCATTGTCTTCTCCAATGATTAAATCAAGAAGCTAGAGAAAGAATTTGTGGCTTAAACTTATGATATAGCCATTACTAAGCATAAGGAAGGTTAGGGAATTTTCTTACCAATTAAGGATGCTTGGATCTTGATTTTGGAAATTTGTAGCTTTGAAAATGGCAAAAAGCCGAGAGCAAGAAATGAAGAACAAAGCCTTGGTTGATTTTTTGATTTTGATGAAATGAATTGCTAGTTGGTTGGCTTGTTTTTGTTTTCCATTTAGCAAATTACCACCTTGTCCTTGCATTTGTGTGGTCCTAAATCAACCACACCTCCTTCCTTCCATGTCATGCTTATGTCACCCCTATGATGTCATCCTCCCTTCCTTGTCTTCTTTCTATTGGTTGGATGACATCACTCCCCTTAATCCCTTTGATTAGCTTCCTAATCGTTTGCCTAATGACCGCTGATCTGTTGTACGGTTCGCTTAACTTTCGTTCTCGTTTATCGTTTGAAGGATCATACCCGGGATCTTATTACTTAGGTTCCCTTGACCTTTCTCAATACATTATATTCCTTTTTATGATCCTCTATTATAATCCTTTAATTTAAATCCTTTTTATCCTGTTACCTTATACTCAATTCTCTCCGTATCTTGTGGATTTCCGGGAAAAACCAAAGTGTTCGGAATTGGATTCTGACGATCTTTACATACACTTATATACTCCATAGAGTACTAATAATATCCCATAAGATCAATAACAGAACCCCTACATAGCGTGGCATGAAAAGTTTTCTCATTCAGCAAAAACACTATTCATAAGGGTTTCAAAATTTTCCAAAAATTGGGGTTATTACATATAATAAAATAAAAGTTCAAAAATTATAAAATTTATACCATAAAATAACTTGGATTTTTAGAGATTTTATAAAATCACTTTCAAAATTTGTGAACAAAATATCTTTTAAAAAAAAATTTCTCCAAGGCTTAGAATATTCCTTCTAAATCAAAAATAAAGGAAATAAATAAACGTTTGCTTTGAAAATCATGTACTACACATAACAATTTTATAATGCAGAAATTCTCGCTTACACAATCGTACAATGATTGAACATATTTTTATTCGGCTTTATTATTATACGAAATCCACAAATAATATTACACAAAAATGTCGGTCATAACATAGGCACAATAGGTTCACCATGAATGTTCCTATAAGGATCCACCACTTTGATGTCTTCAAATAACATAGAGGGTTTTGATGCTTGAGTTGTAGTTGGAGTGGATTCCTTGGGAAACTGATCCTCCCATTCCTTACCAACAACATTCAATTTCCTTTTCGTTCTTTTGGCCAATTCCTTGTATATATGAGATTTCTTCTGTTGTGATTCAACTTGCTTCTTTGGATCTAGAGATTCAGTGATTTCAATTGGCTGAGCAGGAATCTGTTGTGTTGGTGCAGGAATCTGTTGTGTTGGTTTTACAGCTTGTAGCTTGGCCAAGATAGCAGCTTGCTCTTTCTTTTGCTTAGCCTTTTTGGCATTTAGAACAACTTGCTTCTTTTCCTTCTTCAATCTTGCCTTTTCTTCTCTCTTTACTTGAGCAAATTGAGGATGTCCAGCCACCACACAAATTTCTTTCCCATTCCTGAAAACTTTAGCAATTCTCCTTTTTAAGGCTGAATCAGCTGGATCCTTGTAGAAGGCAATTGATCCTGACAGAAGCGTCTTCTTATCAGGCTTAGGAGTCTCATATACTGTATCCAAGGGGTTCTTGAATGATCATTTTGGATAGTTCACCCTTGGCTTCAGAATTATTTCAGCTTTTGGAGATTTGATGCAGGATGGTTGTTCTCTCTTTTGTTGCATCAGGGTCTCACCCTGGCTTCCCACCCTCACACTTTCACCTTCACCATCTAAGGTGGGACTCCTCTCACTCTCTTTTGCTAATTCTGAAGAAATGGATTGCATATTGTCACTCTTTTTCTCTCCTTTTTCCTGGGAGCAACCAGACTCTCACTCATAACACTCTCTTCCCTCAATCCTAAGAGTGACTGTACAACCACTAAGTCTTCTGCACTAGAGATAATAGATGAAATTTGAATTTGTGCAGAGACACCCGACGGATGAGGAATATCCATCGGGTTAGCAGTTTGACTATCCGACGGATAAATGCTGTTAAGCTTATCCGTTGGGATACAATCACTACTCGACGGATGAGAAATATCCATCGAGAGAGTAGAAATGAATGAACTTGGAATTGAAACTATTGTGGACTCTGTGCTGACTGATGAGATTTTGGGCACAGATGTTTCAACAGCTTCTGAAAGAATTGGCAAGTGAGCCAACAAATCATCCAAAAGATGATGCTCACTTGTAGTAGATTTTAGCTTCCCCAATAAAGTTAAAGAAGGGGAATCAGGAATTGATGTGTTGATCATGTCCACATCCATAGAGTTTATGGGAGAATTTGGTGTTTGAGGTGCTTCTATAACTAATGATTTTGGTTGTGACTCCACATTTATTGGAGCCACATTAAGCTGAATTTGTGAAGGTGCAGTGACTGTGTCTTTAGCACCAGTTTGCACAGTGTGTGAACCCTGTGCATCCCCAAAGGTTTTGGATTTCTTCTTTCTGGAATAAGTTTGGGGTGAGCTAGTGTCCCTTACCCTTTTGGCTTGTGCTCTTGGCTGAGAGCTTTGTTCAATAGCCACATCCTTTTGGGAGGATGCAACTAGAAATGAGCTTTTATCCTTATTAATCACTGCAGTTTGTTGGGAAACTACAGTGTGGCTAGGTTGGGAACCACTCAACTCTCCATCCTTATTCTTATGGTTTCTTTTATGTTCACCCTGTCCCTCACCTACCTTACCCATCTTCACACTCCCCTCTTTGGTTTTGGTAGATTTTACAACTGGCATCTTTTGGGAGATACCAGAGGGGCTTTCTTTGATTTGGATTTTGAAATTTTTGATGTTTAGTAGCTTGGGTAGGCAACTATTTGGTCATTGACACAGTTGCCATTGCTACACTAGAATTCAAAGAAATTTGAGAGGTTGGAATAGTAGGGGTAGATGAACTTACCTCACTTACCTGAGGTGCTTCCATTACAGGGAAATAGAAGAGTGGCACTTCTCTATGATGATTTGCCCTGTTCAAATCTGTAATAATTCTTCTCTCTTGAACCCAACAATCTAATTTGTTGTTTGGGTTCTCAAGTACAATTTCCTCAGAGAGGTGGTTAGCTAACATCATGAAAAATCTAGGATAATAAACATTTTTACCCCTCTTATTTAACTCTCCTAATTTGAAACCCAACTCAAACAAAACAAGATCACTAAAATTGAAG
Organism: Apium graveolens; assembly: GCF_009905375.1. NCBI lineage: Eukaryota > Viridiplantae > Streptophyta > Magnoliopsida > Apiales > Apiaceae > Apium > Apium graveolens. The sequence goes on from NC_133651.1 coordinate 176,231,681, forward strand.
AATTATCTGTAACTAGCATGTAAAGCATGTTAAGCATGGAAATATTGACAGAATCAAAATTACTAATTTTACCCGAAAAGACCTTGGTCACTACATCACACATGAAACTCCATTCCTTCCTAAGACCCAATTTCCTAATATCACTTAACTTAGAAGTAGAGAAAGCATAGTTCATGGAATTAAGCATATTAACTATATCAGTGTCTGTGTGTGGTGAGGTCACAGTATTTTTAGGGATCTTGAAACATGCTTTGATAACATCACTATTAATACAGAATTCCTTACCTTTAATGGTGAGTGTGATGGTCTTATCTATCGAGTTGTATGAAGCAGTAGTCCACATCTCTTCAACAACCTCGCAGAAGATGGTAGGTGATTCTAGCATTGCATAACCGAGTTTGCAGTTCTTCACAAAATCCATCATTTTGTGGTAGTCACTTGAATGTTGAATCCTCTTGTTCACTAAAGCCGTGAAGTTGTTCTTCTTATAGATGTATCCAGTTTGTGACATAATCTTGACTATTAGTGGCATTGTTAGAGAGTGGAAATTGCAAAGATAGAGATGCTAATTACTTTTGAGAAAGAGAGAATGATTATGAGAATAATTTGAGAATGATAAAAGAAAAGCAATGGAAATTAAATAAGCTTTTATACTATCTCAAAAATAACTATCAAAAATAATAAAGTAAAATAAAGTAACCAATGAAAATTGCTTAAAATAGCCGTTTAAAAATAAACTGTAAAAATTCCATCAATTATTCGTCGTGTTATGCTTACAAATTGTAAGTATACTCGATGGATAATGTTCATGGAATTAACGGCTAAGATTAAGACAATTCGACGGATGAAGATAAACTGTTATCCGTCGAGTTATAAAATATTCCAGAAAAATAATTGATTTTTATTTACAAGAAATATTTTGACGGATGATCAAACTCGATGGATAAAGATCATCCGTCGAGATGTAAATTTTTGACTTAGCCAAAATTCCATCTTAGACTTAAAAATCAATTAAATTTATGGCTGCATAACAACCTGCATATGATCTGAAAAGACTTAAGAATAATTAAGCATACCTAACTCACTTACCAACCTTGAGAAGGTGGATTCATCCAGTGGCTTGGTAAAAATATCTGCAAGCTGCTTTTCACTTGGAACAAAATGTAGTTCCACAGTACCATTCATTACATGTTCCCTTATAAAGTGGTACTTTATGTCTATGTGCGTTGTCCTTGAATGTTGTACTGGATTTTCAGTGATGGCAATTGCACTTGTGTTATCACAGAAAATAGGAATCCTCTCAACTTGCAGACCATAGTCTAGCAATTGATTTTTCATCCACAAAATATGTGCACAGCAACTGCCAGCAGCAATATATCCAGCTTCAACTGTAGAGGTAGAAACTAAATTTTGCTTTTTACTGAACCAGGACACAAGCTTATTTCCTAGAAATTGACAAGTTCCTGTGGTACTTTTTCTATCAATTCTACAACCTGCATAATCTGCATCTGAATAACCAGTTAGATCAAAACCAGAATCTCTAGGGTACCAAATGCCAAGTTTTGGTGTTCCCTTGAGATATCTGAAAATTCTCTTAATAGCTACTAAGTGAGATTCTCTAGGATCAGCCTGAAATCTAGCACACAAACATGTAGCAAACATTATATCTGGCCTACTAGCTGTTAAGTACAGAAGTGAGCCAACCATGCCCCTATAACTTGAAATATCCACAGACTTTTCAGTAGTGTTTAATTCAAGCTTAGTTGCAGTGGCCATGAGAGTTTTTGCAGATTTGCAATCCATTAGATCAAACTTCTTTAAAAGATCATAAATGTATTTAGTTTGACTAATGAATATTCCATCACTAACTTGCTTAACTTGCAAACCAAGAAAGTAAGTTAGTTCTCCCATCATACTCATTTCATTATTACTCTGCATCAGTTTGGCAAACGTTTTGCAAAGTTTTTCATCTGTAGAACTAAAAATAGTGTCATCTACATAAATTTGAACAAGTATACTAGAGCCATTAACATTTCTAAAGAATAAAGTTTTATCTACAGTACCTCTTGTGAAGTGATTTTCCAAAAGGAACTTTGATAAAGTGTCATACCAGGCTCTAGGTGCTTGTTTCAGTCCATAAAGTGCTTTCAAAAGATAGTAGACATATTCTGGAAAATTTGAATCTTCAAAACCAGGAGGCTGACTAACATAGACTTCCTCCTCCAAGTCTCCATTCAGAAAGGCACTTTTGACATCCATTTGATAGACCTTGAAATTGGCATGGGTTGCATAGGCTAAGAAGATTCTAATGGCTTCAAGTCTTGCAACAAGAGCAAATGTTTTATCAAAATCTATTCCTTCTTGTTGACAATAGCCCTTAACAACCAATCTAGCTTTGTTCCTGACTGTTATGCCATTTTCATCCATCTTGTTTATGAATACCCACTTGGTGTCAATTGGATTCTTTCCTCTAGGCTTGTGCACCAGCTTCCATACCTTATTCCTCTCAAATTGGTTTAGCTCCTCCTGCATAGCTAAAATCCAATCAGGATCCAACAAAGCTTCTTCTACCTTTTTTGGTTCTTCCTTTGAAAGAAAGTTGTTGTATAGACATTCTTCTTGAGTTGCTCTCCTTGTTTGAACTCTAGAAGATACATCACCAATGATGAGCTCAAAGGTGTGATCTTTTGTCCTTTTTCTTTGTTGATGTAGATTAGCTCTAGATGAAGAGGCCTCATTGTTGTCTTGATGTGTAATTGAGTTTTGATTGTTAGAAACTCCCCCTGAGTTAATGGATCATTGATTTGAGAAAGGGGTGCTTTCTGTAAGTGATCTATCCTGACTCCCAGCTCCTTTTGATAACCCGACGGATGGTGAATTTTGAGTACCGACGGATGAAGCAGGTTGCCTTCCGACGGATAAGGCAGATTGTCTCCCGACGGATGAAGCATTATACAACTCGACAGATGTTGAATTTTGTGCTTCATTGGTAGTAGATTTTTCTGCATTATCCTTTGATACTGTTTCTTGATCACTTTCATCATCACTATCATCACTAACCATCTCCACATTGTCAAATATGAGGCTCTCATTGTAGTCTCCATCTTGCAGTCCTTCAATCTTTTTATCATCAAACACAACATGTATTGATTGCACAACTAAGTTGGTTCTTAGATTGTAGACTCTATATGCTTTACCAACAGCATATCCAACAAAAATTCCTTCATCTGCTTTAGCATCAAACTTCCTATTCTGATCAGTTTGATTTCTCAAGATATAACATTTGCAGCCAAAGACATGAAGAAAATTTAGAGTTGGTTTCTTGTTCTTGAACAATTGATAGGGAGTCATGCATTTTGCTTGATTGATCAGAGAAATATTCTGAGTGTAGCATGCAGTATTTACAGCTTCACCCCAAAAATATGTTGGTAATTTAGATTCTTCAAGCATTGTCCTGGCAACTTTAATAAGTGATCTATTCTTCCTTTCCACTACTCCATTCTGTTGTGGAGTTCTTGCTGCTGAAAACTCATGCAAAATTCCATTTTCTTTACAAAATGCTCTCATGACAGAATTCTTGAACTCAGTTCCATTGTCACTCCTGATTCTCCTCACTTTGAAATCAGGATGATTATTGACTTGCCTTATGTGATTGATGATGATTTCACTAGCCTCATCTTTAGACTTTAGGAAATATGTCCAAGAGAACTTTGAGAAATCATCTACAATTACTAGGCAAAATCTTTTCCTTAAAAGGGACAACACATTGACTGGTCCAAACAAATCCATGTGAAGCAGTTGCAAAGGTTCTTCAATTGTTGAATCAAGCTTCTTCCTGAATGATGCCTTGATCTTCTTTCCTTTTTGACAGGCATCACACAATCCATCCTTAGAAAACTCCACTTGAGGAATGCCTCTAACCAGTTCTTTCTTTACTAGTTCATTCATGGTCTTGAAGTTTAAATGGGATAGCTTCTTGTGCCATAACCAACTTTCATCCTGACTTGCTTTTCTAAGAAGACAAGTAATAGATTCTGCATTTGATGAGTTGAAGTCAGCTAGGTACACAATTCCTTTTCTCACACCAGTGAGAACCACTTTGTTGCTCCTTTTATTAGTCACAACACAGGCTTCTGAGTTGAAGGTTACTGAATTGCCTTTATCACAAAGCTGGCTGATACTCAGCAAATTATGCTTGAGACCATCCACCAAGGAAACTTCTTCAATGATGACATTATCTTTTGAAATCAAGCCTGTTAGATATATTTGATAATGTCATGGCTAATATGTTTTATGTTTAGCTTTCAGATCTTACGTGAACAGGATAAATCAGTACTTAACTGTTGATCAGTACTTATACTGGAAGTCAGGACTTAAGGATATCAGTACTTATATTATCAGGAGATAATCATCAGAAGATAGATATCAGAACTTAAGTGCTGAAGGACAATCAGATAAGGACAGTAGCTGATTAAAGGAAAGAAGATTGAGATAAACATAAGAAGAGATATGCATGAAGAAGGAATTCCGTGAAGAATGGAATACTTGGAAGAAAAGATATCTGATTGATATATTTTAGGAAGCAGAATTATATTCCATATCAATTAGCGATTATCTTGTAACTGTGTAGTATATAACCACAGACATAGGGTTTATACTATAAGTGTTATCATTATTAGAAAAGATTATTCATTATAACCCTAGCAGCTCTCGTGATATTTGTTCATCACTGAGAGGTAACAGTTCCATACTGTAACAGAGTTTATTGTTTCAATAAAGTTTGTTTTCTGTTACTTAAGTTCTTAAAGTTCGATTTGAGTGTACTTTACACTGTATTCACCCCCTCTACAGTGTGTGTGTGTGACCTAACAATTGGTATCAGAGCCTATCTGTTAACTTACATACAGTTAAAGATCCAAACACAATCATGTCGGACACAGAAACTCCAACTAAGCCTACCACAACTGAGGAACCACCAAAGACACAAATTCAGAGTCGGTATGAGACCATCAGAGTCCCCATACTGAGACCATCTGAATATCCCATATGGAAGGTAAGGATGACCATGTTCTTGGAAGCAACAGATCCAGAATACCTGGATAGAATCAAGGAAGGTCCTCACAAACGAACCAAACTCGTTGTTGCAGTTGCAGGTGAAGCAGCAATGACCGTACCAAAGGAGAATAGTGATTATACTGCTGAGGACATAGCATCAATTGCTAAGGATGCTAAGGTACGACACTTACTGCATAGTGCCATTGATAATGTAATGTCAAACAGGGTAATCAACTGCAAGACTGCTAAGGAGATATGGGATGCTCTGGAAATAAGGTGTCAGGAAACTGACACAATTAAGAAGAACAGGAAGACAATACTCACTCAAGAGTATGAACACTTTGACTCAAAGACTAATGAGTCATTGAATGATTTATATGATAGATTTGTCAAACTTTTGAATGATTTGTCATTGGTTGATAAAGAGTATGATCTTGAAGATTTAAACCTTAAGTTCCTGTTAGCTCTTCCTGAATGCTGGGATTTGAAGGCAACGACAATAAGAGACAACTACAATCTTGATGAAAGGCCACATATCTCCTGACTGCAAGAAGGTAAAGGGTGACAGAGGCAAGGCTCTTGTCATAAAGCAGAAAAGCTGGACAGACACTTCAGACTCTGAAAGTGAGGAGAACTATGCATTGATGGCAAATGCTGATAAAGAAAGTGCTGAGAGCAGTTCTGAAGCTGCTGAAACAAAGGTACCTCAGACTACTTATGCTTTTCATACTGATGATATTAATGAGTTGAGAAGATATCTTAAAACCATGTTTGTCAGCTATAGAGACCAAACTTTAACATGTGAAAGATTAACTTCTGAAAATCTTGCATTTAAGAAAAGGAATGATTTCTTAGAAAAAGAGTTAGTCATGTTCCATCAAACTCAGAAGGATAGAGATGATGCTTTTTATGTAAGGGATGAAGTGCTAAAAATGAATGAATCTCTAAAAACTGAGTTAGAAAAGGAAAGAGAGATAATCAGGACTTGGACTAACTCCGGCAGAACAACTCAAAATTTGCTAAGTAGTGAAAATTGGAAAGAGGGCTTAGGTTATGGAGAGAATAAGAATGATAAAGGAACTGAAGAAATTAAGCCTGTTGTTAAGCAAAAGCCAAAGTTAAAACCTGTTAAGTTTGTAACTGTAAAGTCTGATAATGAGAAATCAGAAGTTAAAGAGGAATTAACTTCTGACAAACTAAAACAGGAAAAGACAGCTGAAGTAAACATAGGCTTAATGACAAAGAAGCAGCTTAAGCATAAGCTGAAAGATGTCAAGAATGCAAACAAGGTAAAATCACCTAGGAAAAATAGGAATGGAAAGGAAGGTGTGAATAAAAGCAATGATTATAAACCTGTTCCTGATGCTTCTAGGAAAACATGTCATAACTGTGGAAGTTCTAACCATCTGGCTTCTTTTTGCAGGAAAAATAAGAATATTAACTCCTTACCTTCAAAATCAGGAGTTAAGAGTCAGTCTGTTAGATACAAACCACAAAATCCTTATTTTCATTGTGGTAGTTTATGGCATTCCATTTATACTTGTAAGGAATATCATAGTTTGTACTATGATTATTATCAAATAAAACCTTCTTTGAAGAAAGTTTCCATTGTTCCTTCTAGTGTAAATTCTGATTCAAAGTCTGATAATGTAAATTCTGATAAGAAAAATGTTAACATAAACTCTGATGCTAAATCCGCTGCAAATGTTAACAAACTTAATAAGGCCAATGGATCCAAGCAAGTCTGGGTCCTTAAAACTAATAATTAGTGGTCTTTGTGATTGCAGGGCAACAAGAAAAATATTCTAGTTCTGGACAGTGGATGTTCAGGACATATGACTGGAAATAAGGCCCTGCTATCAGACTTTGTGGAGAAAGCTGGCCCAAGTGTTTCTTATGGAGATGGCAACATTGGAAAAACATTGGGATATGGCAATATCAATCTTGGAAATGCCATAATTAATCAAGTAGCTCTGGTCTCAGGACTTAAACACAACCTACTGAGTATAAGTCAAATCTGTGACAGAGGTTATCATGTTGATTTCTTTGAAGAACACTGTGAAGTTGTGAGTAAATCTAAAGACAAAGTTGTTCCGAAAGGATACAGACGTGGTAACATTTATGAAGCTAAGCTTTCAACAAGTACTGATGGCTCTGCAATCTGTCTGTTAAGTAGAGCATCAATTGAAGAAAGCTGGAATTGGCATAAGAAACTCTCTCATTTAAATTTCAACAATATAAATGAACTGGTCAAGAAAGATCTTGTGAGAGGATTGCTAAACACAGTATTTGCTCCTGATGGTCTTTGTGATTCATGTCAGAAAGCCAAACAAAGAAAATCTTCATTCAAGAGCAAGACTGATTCATCAATTCTTGAGCCTTATCATCTTATACATGTTGATTTATTTGGTCCAGTAAATGTCATGTCTATTGCAAAGAAGAAGTATGCGTTGGTCATAGTGGATGAGTTCACCAGATACACATGGGTGTATTTCTTGCACACAAAAAGTGAAACTGCATCTATCTTGATTGATCATGTCAAACAGCTGGATAAAATGGTCAAAGATTCTGTGAAAATTTTAAGGAGTGATAATGGCACTGAGTTCAAGAATTTGATAATGGAAGAGTTCTGCAAAAGCCATGGAATAAAGCAGGAATTTTCTGCTCCTAGAACTCCACAGCAAAATAGAGTTATTGAAAGGAAGAATAGAACTCTCATTGAAGCTGCACGTACAATGCTTGAAGAAGCAAAGCTTCCAACCTATTTCTGGGCTGAAGCTGTGCAGACTGCTTATTTTACTCAAAATGCAACACTCATTAACAAGCATGGAAAAACACCATATGAGATGGTGAAGAAAAAGAAGCCAAATCTGAAATATTTTCATGTATTTGGATGCAAGTGTTTTGTTCTCAAGACTCATCCTGAACAGCTATCAAAGTTTGATCTAAAAGCTGATGAAGGAATCTTTGTTGGATATCCACTTTCCACAAAAGCCTTCAGAGTCTATAATTTGAGAACAAAAGTGGTCTTGGAATCTATCAATGTCTCTTTTGATGACAAGAAGATCACTGGTCTTAAAGATTTCGTTGACCATGATCAGCTGAGATTTGAAAATGAAGACTCATATTCTGATACTAAAAATCCTGACAGTCTAAGTCCTGATACTGCAAACTCTGATGGATTAAACTCTGATGTTATTGAAACTATGGTGACTACGTTAAAGGAAGATGCACCTATGCAGGGGGAGCATACTCAAGATCCTACCACATCTCAAGAAACATCCGAACATGCATGTGGCACTTCAAGTTCTGATTCGTTAAGTTCTGATAGTGCTGAAAATCTAAATACTGAAGAATCCAACTCAGAGAGCATAGTTTCAGGGGGAGCATCAGAAAATGAAAATGAAGATATCATGGATCATGGGGGAGCATCCAGTTCTAGAGAAAACCTTCCATCTGCAAGGAAGTGGACAAAATCACATACACCTGATTTGATAATTGAAAATCCTGATGCAGGTGTCAGAACTAGAACAGGTACTTCAAATGAGTGTCTTTACAATTCTTTTCTCTCTCAGACTGAGCCAAAGAAAGTGGAAGAAGCTCTTCAAGATGCTGATTGGGTGCAAGCAATGCAGGAAGAGTTGAATGAATTTGAAAGAAACAAAGTCTGGACCCTAGTACCAAGACCAAAGAATAGATCTGTTGTTGGTACAAAGTGGGTATTCAGAAATAAAACTGACAGTGATGGCATAATTACAAGGAATAAGGCAAGGCTGGTTGCAAAAGGATATTCTCAACAGGAGGGAATTGATTATGATGAAACATTTGCACCAGTTGCTAGGTTAGAAGCCATAAGGATATTTTTGGCTTATGTTGCTCACAAAAAGTTTACTGTCTTTCAAATGGATGTGAAAAGTGCTTTTCACAATGGAGAATTGGAGGAAGAGGTATATGTTGAACAACCTCCAGGTTTTGTACATACCAAACATCCAGACTATGTCTACAGACTTGACAAAGCACTTTATGGACTTAAGCAAGCTCCTAAAGCATGGTATGAGACTTTAGCTCAGTTTCTTCTGAAAAGTGGATTCAACAGAGGGACAATAGACAAAACACTGTTCTACCTCAACCATGGAAAGGACTTACTTCTGGTCCAGATTTATGTTGATGATATCATTTTTGGATCTACAAATGACAAACTTTGCAAGAAGTTTGCCAAACTAATGCAGTCAAGATATCAGATGAGTATGATGGGGGAACTTAGCTATTTTCTGGGCCTTCAAGTCAAGCAGAATGAGGAAGGCACTTTTATTTGTCAAACCAAGTACACCAGAAACCTGCTAAAGAAATTTGGAATGCAAGATTGTTCAAGTGCATCCACTCCAATGGCCACTGCAACAAAACTGGATAAGGATACCGGTAAATCAGTAGATATTACTGACTACAGAGGTATGATTGGCTCTCTACTCTATCTAACTGCTAGTAGACCTGATATCATGTATGCTACCTATCTTTGTGCAAGATTTCAAGCAGATCCAAGAGAACCTCACTTAACAGCTGTAAAAAGAATCTTTAAGTATCTTAAAGGGACAGCTGCTCTCGGATTATGGTATCCTAGAGAATCAGATTTTAAACTAATAGGTTACTCAGATGCAGATTTTGCAGGTTGCAAAATTGACAGGAAAAGCACAAGTGGAAGCTGCCAATTTCTTGGAGGCAGATTGGTTTATTGGTACAGCAAGAAACAAAAGTCAATTTCCACATCAACTGCAGAAGCAGAGTATATTGCTGCAGGAAGCTATTGTGCACAGATTCTTTGGATGAAGAATCAGTTACTGGATTATGGGTTAACATATTTCAAAATCCCTATTTACTGTGATAATCAAAGTGCTATTGCTATGACAGGTAATCCAGTTCAACACTCAATGACAAAGCACATCAGCATCAGGTACCACTTCATCAGGGAACATGTGGATGAAGGTACAGTGGAATTGCATTTTGTTCCCACAGATCAACAGTTGGCAGATATCTTCACAAAACCATTAAGTGAAGCTACTTTTACAAGATTGGTAAATGAACTTGGAATGGTTTCAGGTTCTTTCTCTAAATCTGCTTAGACTTGTTCTGTGTTATCAGACTTTATGTTCAGTATTTACAGAATTAATCTCATTGTGTATTCTGTGCTTAATTGATAAATGTCTTTAAGTACTGACTGTTGTCTGATATATGTTTCTAAACTCTGATAAGTGATATGTCTGTTCTAGTACCTATTCAATCCTATGAGGATAACTGTGCTAGATACTGACCTAGTAGTCTTCAATAAACAAATGATTCCATGGAAGAAGTAATTATTTCAGTGGAAATCTTATGACACTAGCAAATTCTGATAACTGAGCTTAGTTAAGTTCACTTTGTATATCTTATTACTAAGTCACAAATTAGAATAATGCTACTCATCTGTTAAGTTCTGATACTAGTAAAACTGCTGAATGTACTAAATGCTGATAGACCTCTCTTATCAAAAGAAAAAGCAAAAAGATCAAAGATTAAAATCAGGTACTCCTTTGAGATCTAGAGTAAAAATGTGGAAGGGACGACCCAAGTGCATTGCTGGTATTAAGTAAATATGCATCAGAAAAGCAAAATATTTTCTTGGTGACTTTTCACACTCTATGATTACTGGAGAAATACTCTGAAAATAGCATAAATTCTGATAAATAGTCGTGACTCACTTACACTGAGAAGCCACTGTAAAATAGAATTTCAAAAGATGCATAAAATTAGCACAAAACAGTTGAGGTGGACTCAAGCATAAACTCATTCTTCAGTAGGTTTCAGGACAATGACAGATCTTTAGCAAAATTTTAGTTATGCCTTATTTCTAAGATGTACTGAAGTGAATCAGACTTTACTCTTTGTCTGTTTTTAGCTTAATGCACACACTAATCACTCCATCTGAATGATGAAAATTTCTGTGGTGGTCTATGTTATTTTAGATAAACAGTCATTGTGTCATTATTGCACAAATTCTGAGGACAAGTTCTAAGTTACACGTTCTAATGATTAAGTTCTGACATCCATAACTCAGAACTTGTATGAGTATTTACTAATATGGGCATTCCTTTTTCGAGTTAAGAAATTATGTTCTGATGACTGTTAAGTTCTGGTATAGGTCTAAGTTCTGATTTCTCAGTCTAATCCTTTACTTGGCTTATCTGTGAATAAAATTTGATAACAGTCTCAGTTCAAACTCGAATATGTTGAAGTGGAAGATTAATAGTCACTATGATTAGGATTAATGGTATTTGTACTTGAACAGTCCATTGTTTCTTGTGTCTTGTGCAGTCTAGACCATGCTTCCTCTTTCCAATGACTGTTATTCTTTTTCAAAGTCTAGGGAGACGAGGTAGAATTAATTCTACCTGTCAGCATTAAATATCTTTGCGTCTCTTGGCATTCTATTGCCTATATAAGCAACCACTTCACATCAGTCTTTCCATCACATTCTTCTCACACACTTATCCTCCTTCTTCTATCAAAAACACAATGGTTCGATACAACATGTTTTTGAACAACCAAACCTTCACAATGGAGCTAAGTTGTGCCGACTGGCAGCAGGAGTGGCATGTAACAGCCATTCCTGAGGAGATCTGGGATTCTGTCCCACAGGAGGTGCTAACTCACCTCCTATTCTTCTATATGGATTACCATCGCCATCTGGAGCCATTGGAGGAGGAAAGGCGGGAAGCTATCCGTCAGCAAGAGCGAATCATACGACTCGCCATCTTGTTCGTCGAAGATAGGAAGAGGAAGATGACTTAATCTTGTCTTCTTCCTGTTCTTCTTCATCCTCAGCTTTGTCAGGCTTCTTAGCTAGGACTAAAGCTGTTGATGTTAGGATTAGGAGCTTAGGGAAAATCTTGTATAAGTATTGATGTAATTTCCATTTCATAAATGTATTGTCTTGATATATTAATGAAAGTTGTTTTTACTTCAAGATTTTGTCTCTGAGTTATTTTATCTTCTGTTGATAAATCCTGATTGATATTCTGATGACCATTTAAATTTTGTTTTTATTTAAGTTCTGATTCTCTGTCAGCACTTATTTATCGAAATTATCTCGGTCATTTTTAACATGATTTATTTTCAGAATATTAATGTTGCAGTGAAAAATAATTCAATCAGTGCTAACGGTTTAAATTTTGAATTAAAACTGTTTCTCTTGATTAATGGAACGGTTTTTCCTTGAAACAAGGCAACTAGGTAAGTAATCATTCCTGTTTTCTCGAGCCCAGTAACTATCCGTTATTACTGCATGTCTGACAGGTGTCCAACGGTAATATTTTTTTGTATAAGTACAGCAGAGAGAAGATTTCTTTAATCTTTTTAATTTCTTCATCTTTTATCTCTCTTCTTACTTTTACTCTCCTTCACTTTACTTTTTCCGTTGTTTTCATACAGATATTATATCAAACACCTATCAGGCATACTTAATTCTCAATTTTTTCACATGGCACCAAATGATTTAATCATTGATGGAGCTAAGTTTGTTCCAAACAACTATGCTGCAATTCTTGATCATGTTGAAGCTCCATCTGAATTGCACTTTGTGCAAGATCTTCTTGCACATAGTGAGGTTGGGTACGCCTTAACTCAGCCTGAATTATTTTCAAGTCAACAAGTTCTGAGGTTCTGGAGGACTGGTGTTTTTGATGATGGTGGTAACCGTGGAACTCCCAGTATTATCTTCCAAGTGGGTGATTCATCTTTTGTAGTCATTCCTGGTACAGTACGCAGGGCTTTACATCTTTCAGAGGATTGTACTTTCTCAGTTCCAGAGGACTCAGCCCTTCGGGAGTTAATGGCTGAATTGGGATATGAAAAGAGTCTGACGAAACTTGGACAGTTGAAACGGGCTAATATCAGAAGAGAATGGAGTTTCTTCTTTGATTGCATCACCAAAGCCTTTGGGAACAAATGTTCAAATTTTGATGTTGTCCCAATTCTGAGTCAGCACATAGGGTATGCTATTATCCATCAAACTCATTTTGATTTTGCAACTGGAATAATTGGTTTTATTAGGGATAGGATGACAGAGGATCGAGAAGTTATTTATTTTGCTAGATTCTGTCAACTTATTTACACTTACTGTACTGATGAACCTCATTTAGTCAGCACTCAAACCCCACCTTTTAAGGTTGCAAAAAGGTACTTTAATGATCTGGTAAATGCTGATACTAAGAAGAAAATGGTTAGACCATTACAGATTCCTAAGTCTGTCAAATAGATCCTGGTAAATGCTGATCCTGATACCTATAGATCTGTTTACTCTGATGTCCAACCACCTCCAACCATCCAAAATCCATCAACCTCAGTACCTACCTCTCATTCTACTCAACCTACCCTCAGAACTTATCTCAAATCCTATCTCTCCACTTCACAGACTGCTCAACCTTCTTCTTCAGCACTTACTGTGAAGTCTCCATCCTCTAAGCCAAAGAGAACAAAAACTGTTCCTCAAACACCTCAAAAGAGGAGGAGATTTACTTTGAGAGATGAATCAGATTTTGAGGAACAGATTCCTTCTTCAGAACCTGTGGTGATTGAAGCTGAGAAAGCAACTTCTCAGAAGGATTCTGAAATTGGGGGTTCTAGGCTTCTCAAGAGGCTTAGACGAATGGTAGTTCCTGAAACTCCCAAGGAATCCAAATCAACAAGGAAGTACAAGAAACAAAGGGCACAAAGGCCAGTTTCAGATGATGAGGAGGAAGCAGCTAAGGAAGGGGATCAGGAATCTCTGATCTCACAAGGCAAGGAATTTGCTCCAGTCACTTCTTCTCCATCCACTCCATCTCAGGAAGCTGTATCTGACAAGGCTAACTCCCCATCTGTGTCTCTTGTTGATCCAGGCACAAGTGCTGAAATTGATATTCAGAACTTGGTTGTGCCTGCAATTCTTTTCTTAGAAGCTCCAACAGCAAATAATCCTTCCACAACACCTGTTACTGATGCTGTTCAAACTCCAGCGTTATCAACAACACCTTCTCTGCATCAAGATGTTGATGATCAGACTTTAGGTGAGCATCAGGATATGGCTGTTGATCAGAACTTAGTCTCAGATCAGTAATTAGAGGATGCTGAAGCCTCCATTGCTACTCACACTGTTGTCTTATCAGAAGATACTGATTCTTTAAGTTCTGATGCTGCAAATGTTGGAGATACTGGTGAAGCTGCTACAACTGTAGATGCTGATAAAGCAGGTCCTTCAGGACATACTCCTCCACCGACTCTTCCTAAGTCTGAACTGGTAAAGGAGTTTGTTATCAGGGATGCACCAGTGCCTTGGAGTGAAACTCCTACAGGTCAGGAGTGGACTAAGGAATGGAACTCAGTTTCATGTGTTCCAAATGCTTTACATCTTGCTGAGCACCTGACTAAAGCTGATGAAATGTTAAATTCTGATGATTTTAAAACCCAGCTTAGAGTCACTGCATTGAGTACTAAACATCTACAAGGTCTTCATTCCAATACTCATGCCGAGCTACACAAGATTCAGGAGAACTTTATCAAACAAGAACAAGTTTGGAAAATTGATAAGAAAAAGTTCTTCCAACCTACCATTGACAGGGTTGCTTATATTGAGAAAACTCAAGAGAAACAACAAGCTCAGATTGATCAAATTCTGACAAATCAAGCTTCTCAGCAATCGCAACTTACTGAAATCCAGACCTCAGTGGAACTACTTCTCTCTATTTTATTACCTGCTGATGCCAAAAAGGGGGAGAAGGTAATTAAGTCCAAATGCACAACCAAGAAGACACTGCAAGGAAAGGATGATGGAAAAGATGACCAAGGAACCTCTGGAATGGGTAGTGGTCATAGTCAAGGTAGAAGGTTTACATCAAGACAAGCTAGTCACAGAATAAGTTCTGATACTGGGAAAATAATAAGTTCTGCTGCTGGTAAAAGGATAAGTTCTGATGAATTTCTAGATCTTGATGAGGAAATGTCAAGACAGTTATTTCTTCAAGAAAATCCAGGGATGGACTTGGAAAGTTTAAAGGAAGAAGAAGCTAGACTTAAATCAGAGAAAGTCACATCTAAATCTGACGCTTCTGGTAAAAAGTTACTTCCAAAACCTAAAGGCATTGTGATCAAAGAAAGGACACATACTGAAGCAACTTTGGCTAGATCACAACCACAAATAGATCCAAGATCCAAGGGTAAAGAAAAGGTTGGTGAACCTATCAAGCCTTATGTACCTCCTGAGGAAGAAGAAATTACTGATGGAAAAGATGATCTTGCTCTGACTACAAGAAAAGTTCTTAAAACAACCTCTGACATGGCTCAAGTTGTTCAGAGTCAAGAAATTGTAAGTTCTGATATTCAGAAGAAGCAAGTAACCTCTGACAGTGCTCAAGTTAACTTGATATCAGAAAATAGATCAAAGACACTCCTACCAGGATTCACTAAAGCAAAACAGACTCAATCTTTGAAGACTACTGCAAGTGGTTTTGAAGCAAGAGTAGTTACTGGAAAGGAAGCTAGAGATAAAACTGGATTGGGAAGTGCTGATGAAAGAAGAGTACACAACACTACCAATGATCCAACTTCCTTGAGTGAACCAGGTATTAGAGCAACTCCTGAGAGATTGAATCAACTGGAATATGTACAGATGGTTTACCATACCTACTTGAAAGAATACATCATGTTGTATTTCATGACAGATGGTAGGGTTTATCATATAAGACAAAATGCCATTCCTTTGAAGTATTTTGAAGAATTGGAGCATGTACTTTTCTTACTTCAAGTGGATGACAGAATAACAGAGACTGCTGCAAACTACTTAAAAGAACAGATTCAGAGACAGAAAAGGCGTTATTCTGTTAAGTCTGACAGCAGATATGTTCCAAAGTACAGAGATCACAATGGTGATATTGTTGATATGAAGCCTAATACTGCACAGATCAGAACGTATCTTGGTATTAAGGGACTTGAATTCAATCTTGAGTCAGAAAAAGCTTATGTCATAAGACTAGATCAGGAGTTAAGAAAAGCAAAGATTAATGATCTCAGAGCTGCAATCTTTCAAACTGGTGAAGATACTGCAGAGCTTAAAGGTGTTAAAAGGAGAATGATTGATGAACTAAGATATGCTGAGAAATGTTTGTTGAAGAACTATCTCAGAACAACTCCTGACATCAGAGAGATCAGAAAATGAAGAAGCCAAGTCGAAGATCTACAACTGCTTAAATTCTGATATTTATACAGATTGAAGTTGTTATCAGAAGTTGAAATTGGTAAAAACTTTAAGGACTGTAAGTTGTAGTTATCTAATCTATTTCTCATGCATTTGTACTTAATGTTTTTGACATCATCAAATATCTGTTAAACTTGTATATTTTGTTAATTTACAAGTTGGGGGAGATTGTTAGATATATTTGATAATGTCATGGCTAATATGTTTTATATTTAGCTTTCAGATCTTACGTGAACAGGATAAATCAGTACTTAACTGTTGATCAATACTTATACTGGAAGTCAGGACTTAAGGATATCAGTACTTATATTATCAGGAGATAATCATCAGAAGATAGATATCAGAACTTAAGTGCTGAAGGACAATCAGATAAGGACAGTAGCTGATTAAAGGAAAGAAGATTGAGATAAACATAAGAAGAGATATGCATGAAGAAGGAATTCTGTGAAGAATGGAATACTTGGAAGAAAAGATATCTGATTGATATATTTTAGGAAGCAGAATTATATTCCATATCAATTAGCGATTATCTTGTAACTGTGTAGTATATAAACACAGACATAGGGTTTACACTATAAGTGTTATCATTATTAGAAAAGATTATTCATTGTAACCCTAGCAGCTCTCGTGATATTTGTTCATCACTGAGAGATAACAGTTCCATACTGTAACAGAGTTTATTGTTTCAATAAAGTTTGTTTTCTGTTACTTAAGTTCTTAAAGTTCGATTTGAGTGTACTATACACTGTATTCACCCCCTCTACATTGTGTGTGTGTGACCTAACAAAGCCATATCCCACAGTATAACCCTTGCTGTCATCTCCAAAAGTAATAATAGGGCCAACTCTCTCTTTGAACTCTGTGAGCAGGGTAGAATCACCATTCATATATCTTGAGCAACCACTATCCATGTACCATAGATTCTTTTTGTTTCCCTACACACATCAAAATCAAATCAAGTTGATTTTGGTACCCAAGTTTCCTTGGGTCCTGCCTTGTTAGCTTTCTTTTTCTATTTCGTAGGTTTGATTTCATTTGACTTGGGGATATCAAACTCATCCTTAGTCATTTGAGTTGAATCTCTGAAACCATTCATTACAGCAGAATTATCATGCATATTATGATTAACAGGGAATGGCATGCTATTAGTGAACATGTTATTCCAGTAAGGCATGCTAAATGGCATTTGTGGCATACTAAATACATCATAATAAGGATTAGGTGCAAATGGCATATTAGCAAACTGTGCATTCATATTTTGTGTAGACATAGCATTCATAGGCATAGGAGGCATGGCATTCATGTTGGGAAAGTGAGGTGGCACAGATATGGAAGTAGACATGGCAGATTTGCAATTAACAGACAAATGATTTACACTACCATGCTTAACACAGATTTTTCTAGGATCATATTTATCAGGTGTGTAGTTATTATGTTTGTTAATCCCTACTTTACCATTTCTATTATTTTTCCTTTTAGCCTCTGTTTTAACCTCAATCTTTTCAAGTCTGTCACTCAATTGCTTGACAGTCATATGACCAACATTAGCCTTCTTCTCCTTCTTCACTTGACTAGATTCTCCTGGAACAAAACTCTTGGAAACTGATCCATATCTCTCATTTAACTTAACAAGCTTGGCTTTACTCACAGGCTTGCTCACAGTCGACGGATCAGGATTTATGTCACTCGACGGATAACCCTTTTTGCTATCCGACGGATGACCCTCATCATTCGTCGAGTCTACATCTGTTAGCAATCCTTCCACCAAATTGGATTCTAGCTTCTCCTTATTCTTCTTCCAGGCTGCATCACAAAAGGACTCAATCCCTTGAACTTTGGTGATTTGAGCATGAACATCTCTAGATGTTTTCCATGCCTTAATCACCTCCTGTTCACATTCAAGTTGCTTCTTCAAGATCTCTTCTTTCTTCAAGGACTCAGTTAATTCATCCTTAGCAATTTTGCACTCAATTCTTAATTTTTCAAATTCAATGAACCGAGACTCTAGCACATTATTCCTCTCACTTAAAAACAAATTATTTTCTTTGATTTTAGCATTTTCTTTAGTGAAAGACTTAAGTGTAACGCGCAAATGATATAATTCTGTAGACATGTCATTTATAGCATCATTACACTCAGCTTTAGATAAATGTGCAAGGTTAGTGGTGATTACCTGATTACTTGAAGAGCCTGTCTATGTTTCATCAGACTTGGCCATTAGGGCTAGATTGACATAGCTAACATCCTCATCCTCATCCAGACCATCTACAGCCCAGTCATTTTCTTGTGTAATGAAAGCCCTTTCCTTTTGTTTGAGCAGGTCAAAGTATTTATGTTTATAATCCACAGGCTCAAACTTCTTTTTGGTGGAATCTGACTTTCTACACTCACTGGCAAAGTGCCCGGCTAAGCCACATTTGAAACACTTAAATTTGGATATATCCACCATGTTTCTATTTGGCTTAGCTGCTCCAAAGTTCTTCTTGAACTTGAGCTTGGAAAATCTTCTGGAAAGAAATGCTAGATGTTCATCAATATCTTCCATGTCATCTTGGCTCAAAGAATCTTCATTTTCTGCTGCCAGCCCCTTGCCCTTGTTTTCACAGAGCTTTGAAGTTGATTTAACAGCTTCCATCTTCATCTCCTTCTCTTTTTCTAACTCAGCAACTAGTGCAATGGATCCTCCTTTCTTCTTTCCTCTCTCCATCCTTTCATCTTGCTCTATTTCAAGCTCATAGGTTTTCAGGATGCCATACAGTCTCTCCAAAGTAAACTCTTTGTAATCTTGAGAGTTTCTCAATGAGACTATCATAGGTTTCCATTCCTTTGGAAGAGATCTAAGGAACTTCAGATTGGAGTCTTTTGTCTGATAGACCCTTCCATGCAGCTTCAGAGCATTTAGTAGTTTTTGAAACCTATTAAAGATGTCAGTGAGAGACTCACTTTCTTCACTATGAAAATGCTCATATTGCTGAATCAGTAGCTGCATCTTGTTTTCTCTAACTTGCTCAGTGCCATCACATATAATCTCTATTGTATCCCAAACATCCTTGGCAGTTTTGCAATTGATGATGTTGTCAAACATATCACCATCAACTCCATTGAACAGGATATTCACGGCCTTCTTATTTATCATGACTTGTTCAATATCAGGATCAGACCATTCATGCCTTGGCTTGGGGACAGATGGCTCATTTCCAGTTGCAGCTCTCATTGGTTCATGAGGGCCTCTTTCTATGCAATCTACATAGGCCTCATCTTGAGAAAGTAAATAAAGATGCATCTTTACCTTCCAGTGATGGTAATTATCTTTATCCAGAAAAGGAATCTTGACTCCGACATCCTTCTTCTTCATCTTGCTATTTTGTTGTGATCTTTAAACTCTTTGTTTATCAAGAGCTTGCTCTGATACCAATTGTTAGTCCCTTAACAATGCAACAAGAATTACAGAAGGGGGGTTGAATGGAATTCTTGAAACTTTTTCACAAATAAAATTGTTCTAACTTAAATATATATCAGTGTGAATTGATTTGCAGAGTGCGGAATAATAACTTGAAATGAATGAAAACACAAGTAATTAAAAACATAAGTTTTTAAAAACTTTCTGGTGGATTTGAATGTATCCACCAGAGATATATAATATATCAAGAGAACTCTGTGTAGCAATTAGCTCACAGCTGCTTACAAATTGACAACAACTAAGATTGTAGAGAAATGCTAAGAATACAAATTACAAATGTTTCACTCTTGGTTGCTTAGTTAATTGTTCTATCTGCTACTTCTTGGATTATATATCATCAAGATTACAAAGTAATAAGACAAGATAATAAAACAAAAACTATCAAGTCTAATACTATGCTACTTCATTACTCTATTCTAGCATCTTTACATATCTTCATAATAGCATGGAAATGGGAATGCTTCTTTGTTCTCTAAAACCCAGTTGAATAGGCTACCACATTCCATTTGCATACACTCGACGCATGTGACTGTGTGTTCACTGTCAACAGATGTTTGAATTCTTTATCCGTCGGGTTCATGATCATCCGTCGAGTTCATGATCATCCGCCGGGTTGTCTTGTTGATCATCCGTCGAATGACATTGTTGTTTATCCATCGGGTAGCAATCTGGCACTTGACTTCATTTCATTTATACAGAATTACAAGACATCATCTATGTACAATTAATCAACCTATTCTGCATATCTAGTTAAAGTCAACATGACTTGAGTACTACTACAGAATCTAAACAATGTGTATGCAGAAATGTGCTACAGACTTATTGTTACATAAGCTAATCACTCGATGGATAATAAATCATCATCCGTCGGGACTATATTGAGTTATCCGTCGGGACTATAATCCTTATCCGCCGAGTGCAACATTTTTCACTAAGTAAAATCTACCAAGGTGTTTTGTTAATGAAATCATCAAGTACACAACATATACACAACATTTAACCTAAAATGATTTTCTGATTTCATTTATTTATAAAATCAGTATTTAATTCTAGAATGCTTTAAAAATTATGAAAATTTTATTTAATTAACTCTTGAATATTTCGAGAATTTTAAAAATATTTCAAAAAATTTTCGGCCCGTCTGTTCGTTAATTTGCAAAACGCGTGTGACATAAAAAAATGATTCAAAAATCACGAGAATTTTATATTAATAGTTTTATATTAACCTGAGATTTTAAAAATTATATTCGCGAATTTTCGAGCTATCCTTACTCGTGAGTTATTCGTTAAAACGCAAAATATCGATGTTAAATTTGGATAATTACAATGAAATATATCCTTTTCTCTCCCAATTCAACCCTTTTCTTTTTCTTTTTCCAATCGACCTCCAATCTCTCTCTTTCAGTTGTCTCATCTCTCACTCTCTTATATTTTTCTCTTAAATTCTCCTTCTCAATCTCTCACCAATCTCTTCCCTCACCCATATCTCTTCTTTCCCTTCCCTTATTATTTCTCTCTTGACTAATTCATGGTAAGTTCTGCTGCCGGGTTTGTTTTCCGGCCACCTGTTGCCGCAGGTCCTCCAGCGAGGTGACAGTGGCGGGCGAGTGACGTCGGTTGTCTGTGTTGTTGTTTATGGTGTATACTCGTGTTTGTAAGTGTGCTCATGTGTGTGTGTGTATGTGTTTTCAATTGAGTGTGTATGTATTTGTGTGGGTGGTACTGCTGTGTGTGTTGTGGAGGTGAAGTATTGCCGCCCTGTTTCCTCTGTTTTCCGGTGTCAACCTGTTTCTGCTGTTTGGTGTTGTGCACGCGCGTGTGTATACTGCTGGGAATTGATTCTTTATTATTTTTATTTTCTTTTGCAGGAAATAAATTGAGTAGTTTCCTGAAATAAAATAAATTTTGTGCAAGGAAATATTAGTTTAATCGGTGAAGACTCGTATTGGAAACCCGATTATACGGGTACCGCGAATTTTTGCCGCTGTCGGCGATGAGCCGACGGTGGACGATGATGATTTTAATCCGAGTCATATGTCATACATAGATAAAATTAGTTGTAAAAGTAACTTCGAAATGAAAGAATAAAATATTGTTGTTATAAATCGTGCCGGTGATTGGGATTGCGAATTGTGGATGATTGTGATTGTTGTTAATTATGATTGACGTCGAATTGATTCGACGGGTAGGCCGATAAACAAAGGAGACGCTGCCCGATTTTTGGGAAAATTAATTCCGAAAATTCGGGGACGTACCCTATAATTATCGGAGACGTTGAACAAAGATATATAATCATATTATACAGAACCTAATTATATGTTGTGACATGATATTTTATAAATAATCAATTACCTTACTATTTTCAAACCAATGAGTATACGTACTTTCCGAAAATGAACACCGAACCGAGTTTCAAAGATGTGGACCATAATTGCTATGTGTATTTCAATAATACAAATAAATATGAGTCGGGTTATGCAATCGTTTGGGTAGAAGTAATAATGATACTATGTTAAGCTTAAACGATTATCTGAATTAGAGTATCTCACCCCTGTAGGTCCTAATCGGAAGACCCGAGGATTGGCATCGGATTAAGAACAATCTAGTAGTTAGTTGTCAAGCTAGGAAGATTCCAATCGAATGATATAAAGGGATAGAATTGTGTCTAGGATAGGCTAGTGGTTTCACGATAAAGCTGAACGTTCAGGTCGGACCGAAATCAACCTATAACAGTGATTATAGCTTATCAAGGCAAGTATTCCTAACCTTTCTCCTAAAATACTGCAAATATTTCTTCATTCCTATTCTAAGTTCAGAATAGTTAAATGTTTTCATATTTTGCTGCAATTACTCTTATTTATGCAAGTACCTTTTTATCTTGTTCCATGATTATCGATTGATTCCTTGAGCAAATACCCATTCTTTCGGGTTATTTGTGAACCCTGAATCGGGATGTTGTGAAATCAAAATGATTTGACATCAAAATACTCCACAGAATGGATGGTTACGATGAGGGCCAGTGATGAGCTGGACCCTAAGGCCCAGAGATGGTTGGTCCCTTAATTATTAGGCCATAGTTGCCTAGGTACCCCATATGTTGGTTGGGTCTATACAGTTGGGTATAGATCCGTACTATATCCTAACTGATCAGCAGGTTATAGTGCATATGTTGGTTTCTAGTGTCCAGTCTAATTTATTGTTGATCTCCATTAACGGCATTCTTTCTTGAATAATTTATGATTACAAAATCAAACAAAGATTTGATTCAAAGAGATGAATCAGTAAAACATTCACTGTTCTCTTACATAAAAATGTGATTTATGATTAAAGGCCAATGAGGGTCGATGTTGTATTCGCTCAACTCCCTCAAATAAATAGAATTGTTTAGAAATTGTTTAAATATTTAATCCGGAAATTTTCCTTTGATATTGATACTTGAAAATCACTTATATACTTGCTGGACATTTTTGGCTTACTCTTGCTTTGTAAATTCTTATTTCTTTTAGAAACATATAAGGATAAAAGTGAATGGCTTTTGATAGACAACAGAAGTTAGAGAGGTCTCCGCTGCGAGAGGACGAAGATGTTAGAAAGGAAAATGAAACAAGGGCATTAGTGTAAAGGTATTTAAACCTGTATTCTACTTGTTGTGAGTGAAGGAAGGTTAGATTCTTATTTCATACCATAACCTGTAAACGATCCGAATTTAAGGGGTTATTTGTATATTATTTTATGTTATGCAAAGATTG
Organism: Apium graveolens; assembly: GCF_009905375.1. NCBI lineage: Eukaryota > Viridiplantae > Streptophyta > Magnoliopsida > Apiales > Apiaceae > Apium > Apium graveolens. The sequence goes on from NC_133651.1 coordinate 176,255,205, forward strand.
TATAGTGACACCAAATCTTGACCCCGGATTTGAGTTGTTACAGTTGGCATCAGAGGAACAGGTTATTGGTCCCTGAAATAAAAATAGGTGAGGGTAAGATAGGAGTGATATGCCATATAAGATAGGAAAGACCTAGGCATACTCATTTTAAGTTTGAGTTTAGTGCAAATTAGGATTAGTAGATTCGATATGGAATTAGTAAGATAGGATTGTTAAGAAAAATGTAAGGCGAATATAGCAACGCTATAAATATATTGACTTCTCAGACCCTATAGTAATGAGGAGTTGGCAGCTCGACGGAGACTGGGTATGTTACCCTACTTTTCAGGTGGTTTTAAAGAAAATGCGATTGATTCTTGTGAGAGCTTCGTGTAAGGGAAGTTAGGTGAGTTTTAGTACGATTTAACTTAGAATTAGGTAGTAGAACGAGCTCCACGCCAAAGGAAATGAGTTAATGGAAGCTGATGAAGAGCCGAAGTTGCAAGCTGCAAAGGCACCATCGTGACGAAACAGTTCTTATCACTTATCAGGCGTTGCACGAGGAATGGTATCTACCTTATTAGGTCTACTTAAGACTAGCAAGAAGGTACGACCTTATCTACAGATAGAACGTCGAATTGCATTAGTGGTCTCAAGCATAACATCAAGGACGACGACGAGAATATCAAAGGCAGTATTAGACGTCAGCATTGGGATAGAGTTACGAACAAAATGGTATACAATGGTAAATGAAGTTTCGTCGCCTAATATATGTGAACGGAACCCAATGAGAAATAGGAAATATAACGAAGTGGAGAGCCCCATACATGGGCATTCCTTTAATTAGATATTTCATTAACGGATTATAAGAATAGCAAGTAACTTATATAGTAATGACAACCAAATGTCTGATTCTCAAAATTTTACAATGAGTTCTTGAAAAAGATTTTTCTTAATAAGCTTTTAGAAGATTTCTGCATCAAATGAGTTTCACAATTTGGTTGTCAAATTACTACTTAAGTTCTTGTTATTATAAACAGGAAATGACCTAAAATGATAATGGATATAGACTCAGTGTTGGTAGTTCGGAGGACCAAGTAGACCCACAAGCAGGAAAAAGTTTAAAGTTTTTTTGTGAAAGAAGAACGTAAGCTTTGTTTAATAATATTAATGATTGAATCAATATATTAAAACATTATTTACCCAATTCATGAAATTATTAAAATTTAACGAGATTCGTGAGTCAATCGGACAGAGGATGATTAAAGGAAATAGAAGGACTCTTCCAGATGATTGGAGAAGAATCGTATTTCTATCGACGAAGTTGAAGTGTTGCGTGATCGATGGTTATTCGACGTGGCATAAATGAAATCGGAAGTAGTGATTATAAATTTCGTAAGGACGTGATTATGACCAAATCATTAAAGTATTTAATGTGAAGGCATTTTCGGACGACATTCCAAAGTTATGATGTGACCCAAAATTGTGAACCTCTTATCTGAGTAATTCCTGAAGGCATATGTAGGTGAAGCGTGGAAGGTGACCAACACTGACATTCTTTTCTCTAATATGATAGCATATGTTCTTCTTGATTCTTAAATATGTATGAGCTTCTGTTATTGATAAATCATAGGAGTTGAAAACAAAAGAAAATTTATTGTATTCCTTCTGAATTATTTCTCTTCTCAATATATTACTTCCTGATTGAGACAAATAGTGTTGTGATGTGACCCTTTGTCGAAATGATGAAGGGTCTCATGGGACGCCACCTAATCATGTGTTGTATGCCATATAGTATGAAAGATTGGCCATCTTGAGTACGAATATGGTTGTCTCATTCTTCACTCATTCTTCTTCCTTCAATTTACTGATTACCAGATTCTCCCAATCGTTTGTTGCATTATTATTCCTTATTCAGCTGTTCAATCAAAGTCATATTCACAAACTCTCCTCTTGTGTAGGGTCTGTTCTCTAACAGTTTTCAAAAGAAATGGAATGGTGTAGCACGTGGAATTATATAACGAACATAGATTGATGTAGGTTCAACAGCTTCCACCTTCACCTATTTTCCTTCTCTAGTTCAGCAACTAGTGCGATGGATCCACCCTTCTTTCTTCCTTTCTCTATCCTTTCATCTTGCTCTATTTCAAGCTCATAGGTTTTCAGGATGCCATACTGTCTCTCCAAGGTGAACTCCTTGTAATCTTGTGAATTTCTCAATGAGACTGTTATTGGCTTCCACTCCTTTGGGAGAGATCTAAGGAACTTCAGGTTAGAGTCTTTTGTTTGATAGACCCTTCCATGCAATTTTAGAGCATTGAGTGATTCACTTTCTTCACAGTGAAAGTGCTCATATTGCTGACTCAATAGTTGTATCTTGCTCCCCCTTACTTGCTCAGTACCATCACAGATAATCTGTATTCTGTCCCAAACCTCTTTGGTTGTTTTACAGTTAATGATGTTGTCAAACATATCACCATCAACACTATTAAACAGTATATTCATGGCCTTTTTATCTTTCCTGACTTGCTCAATGTCTGGATCAGACCATGCATGCCTAGGCTTTGGAACTGATGGTCCATTCCCTGTAGCAGCTCTCATAGGGACATGAGGACCTCTTTCAATGCAGTCCACATAAGCTTCATTTTGAGAGAGGAGATATAGGTGCATCTTCACCTTCCAGTGGTGATAGGAAATGGAATCTTTACTCCAACATCCTTCTTGTTCATCTTGTTGATTTGTTGTGATCTTTACACTCTTTGTGCTTCAAGAGCTTGCTCTGATACCAATTGTTATTCCATAACAATACAACAAGAATTACAGAAGGGGGGTTGAATATTGTTCTGGCTTCTTTTGAGATTTTAAAAATGTTCTAACTCAATATATATAACAGTCTTTGATTTATAGTAATACAGAATAAAAGAATAATAGAAATCAAAACACTAAGTAATAAAACACAAGCTTTAAAACTTTCTGGTGGATTTGAAAGTATCCATCAGATATATATATATATATATATATATATATCAGATTGAGAACTCTGTGATTCTTTGAATAGCACTCAGCTGCTTTACAAATGAACAAACAAACTACAGAGAAATTCTTACAAGTACAGCTTTATCTATCTCTCTGAAAAATATGATTGCTTAGTTAATTGTTCTACTTGCTACACTTGGTTTATATATCACCAAGTTACATGACAGTAAGACAAGATAATAAAACAAAATAAATCTAGAATAATATCATGCTTCAAAATTACTCTATCCAACATCTTTGAATATCTTCACATTTGCATGGAAATGGTAATACTTCTTTGTTCTTAAAATCCTGCTTAACAGGCGGCCACATTCCTTTTGCAAACACCCGACGCATGTGATTGTGTTATCACTATCAACAACTATTTTGAATATGATCATCCATCAGGATTATGTTGAACATCCATCGAGAATATATTGATCATCTGTCGGGAGCCTTGTAGATCATCTGTCGGGAGTCTATCTGTCACTTGACTCTATTTCACTTATACAGAATTACAAGACATCTCATATTTACAATTAGCCAACCTATTCTGCATATCAATTTAGTAGTCAACATGACTTAGAGAATCCTACAGAATCTACTAAGCTAAAATATGTTATTTGCAGAAATGTGCTACGGCACTTATTTGTTACATAAGCTACACTCTCAATGGATGTTAAATTATCATCTGTCAGGACTATAAAGGTCATCTGTTGGGACTATATTAGAACATCCGTCGAGAGCTAAAAAATTCACTAAGTTAAATCTACTAAGGTGTTTTGTTTAACTTATCATCAAGTTCACAACATATTCCTAACAATCTCCCCAATTTATGTATACTGGAATTGTAGCCATAAATTAAGTGAAACTTGATGATAACAAAACACCCTAAATGTACAGATTAAAATATAGTAGATAAAACTGATAAGTGCTACAAATTTATTGAAAATTGAACAAAGTAAAAATGTACAAAGAGTTCTCACAATCATTATCAAGGTGCTCCTCTAGTCTGAGCAGATGATTTCTATTTCCTAGATTGTCTAGATTTCTTCCCAAGCTTCCTGTTGTTTTCCTCTATTTGATTTTGGAGCTTCCTATGGAATTCAAGTTCTTCAGCATCTGACAGATCCAGCTTTTCTTGCATTTCCAATAGAGTCTCATTGTTAGAGATACTCAATTGGTCATCCAGTCTGAAGAATCTTCTAACACACTTCTCATCCATGAATTTCATCAACCAATAAGGCCTCAAATGCACTCTATTTCCTGTGAAGGGAATTGATCGAGTTTTTTGGAGTGCATCTTTGACTTCATTACTCCTTAGATCTCCTATCTTCTTTAGGGCCAATTTCCTTGCAGTTACATTAAAATCAAAGTTTTTCTTGAAGGATGAGAAGACCTTTATCAGTACAAATTGGCTTTTTTGAAGAATCATATGAAGAGGCCATGTGATCTTCTTCCCTCTCTTGTACTTAAATACTAGTCTTTCAGGAAGATGTCTGTGAGCCTCAATTCCTCTTACCTCTTCCAATTCATCCAAGTAGAGATTTATATCAGAAAATTCCTTGATGTCACAGATGTAGAGTAGATCTCCCTTGTTGATAGTTGGTTGAGTTTTGGATAAGTCTTTGGTTCTGAGAGTCACAGGCTTGACCTTCTTGGTTTCTCTTTTCTTTGTTTTCTTTGGCTTGTTGAAGATAGGTAAATTGAGTTCAGGAATTGGCAAACTTTCCCAGTCTATTGGCTCATCCTTGGGAATTATAGGCTCACCATGAAAATTCTTTGTTGGATCCACCTTGAAGCCCTCATATACCACTGAGGGCTTGGATGTTTGAGTTGAAGTTATAGACTATTTGGGAATGTAGTCTTCCATTTCCAAATCACTGAAGTCCAATTTTCTTTTGGAATGAAGCTTGTATCTGAATTTTCTTTTCTGTTGCGGTTCATTTTGCATTTTCTGATCTTGAGCTTCAGTAATCACAGGTGGTTTCTCAGAAATCTCAGTTGTAGTTTTCACAGCTTGAAGTTTGGCCAAGATAGCAGCTTGCTTCTTCTTTTGTTTGAGCTTTCTAGCATCTAAGGCAACATCCTTCTTTTCTTGCTTAATTTTTTCCTTTTCTTCCTTCTTGGCTTCTACAAACTGAGGGTGTTCAGCCACCACACAGATTTCCTTTCCATTCCTATAGATCTTGCCAATTCTTCTTTTCAACACTGAATTAGTTTGATCTTTGAAGAATGCAATTGACCGTGCTAATAGCTTCTTTTCATCTGGCCTTGGTGACTCAAACATAAGATCCACAGAATTTTTGTCTGATAACTTTGGATAGTTCTTTTTAGGCTTCAAACCTAGATTGGCCTTTGGAGACTTGATGCATGAAGGTTGGCCCTTTTCCAAGCTACCTAGACTCATTTTATTCATAGAGATTTGTTTGACTTGTGAGTGGTGATGAAAGATCTTGTCTGGTTTCTGTATCTGACCAAATTTCTTCTGAATTTCTTCATCTATTTTCTTCCACTTGTCATCCAATTCCTTCTCAATAGTTGCAACATCAAGCATCTTGAGATTTGTCTTTGAATCAAGCTTAGCAGCTACTATTTAGATCAGATCAATGTTGTCCAATACTAGTGGCTTTGGTAATGTAATTTCTGGAACTATTACTTGGCTGATTTGAAAATCTAACACATGCTCCCCCTCACTGGTTTGCCCTCCTAGACTAACTGGGATGATTGAATCTTTCTCCCCCTTTTTGTTTTCATCAAGTAGAGTGGAGGTAGAAGTTTGTGCAACCACCAGCTTTTGAAGCAACTGAGTTTGATGTGCTTGATGTAGATGAATAGCTGTGAGAGAGGCTTTTACTGCTTTTAGTCTTGTGTCTAGGGAATCCACTTTAGTTGCAAGAGTAGAATTCTTCCTCAACTGTCTGTTGATGTCAAGCACTGTTGTATCTGGAAATTTAGCATCCAATCTTTCATAGACATCCTTCTTAACTTGGTCAATATCTATTTTGATTGAAGTCACATCTTGATTGTGTTGAAGAGCTTGTATTTGATATAGTTGTAGAGAGTTGAGATGTGCTTGTAGAAGCTTCTTGGTGCTAGCATTAGTAGTGGCTTGAAGAGCAGTGTGTGTCTGTTGAATGATGTGAAAAAGAGTTGTTTTGAAATGTTGTTCATCAAACTCTTTAGAAAACACCCAAGGTGGAATGTTTCATCTAGATCTAGGGCCTGCTTCACCCCCTATGTCCATGAACTCCTCTTCATCACCATCTTCATCTCTAAAGAACTCTTCAGACTCACCAGTTCCATAGTCAACATCATCACCAACTTTAGGTGGCATGGATGTGATGGCATCCTTTGCTCTTTGCATTGAAGCATTTGTATGTGTAATAACCCCAATTTTTGGAAATTTTTGAAACCCTTATGAATAGTGTTTTTGCTGAATGAGAAAACTTTTCATGCCACACTATGTAGGGGTTCTGATATGGATATTCTGAGATTTTATTAGTACTTTATATGGGATATAAGTGTATGTAAAGATCGTCAGAATCCAAATCCGAACACTTTGATTTTTCCCGGAAATCCACTAGATACGGAGAGAATTGAGTATAAGGTAACAGGATAAAAAGGATTTTAATTAAAGAATTATAATAGAGGATCATAAAAAGGAATATAATGTATTGAGAAAGGTTAAGGGGACCTAAGTAATAAGATCCCGGGTATGATCCTTCAAACGATAAGCGAGAACGAAAGTTAAGCGAACCGTATAACAGATCAGCGGTCATTAGGCAAACAATCAGGAAGTTAATCAAAAGGGATTAGAGAGAGTGATGTCACCCAACCAATGAGAGGAGGACAAAGAGGGAAGGATGACATCACAACATGACATAGGCATGACATGGGAAGGAAGGAGATGTGGTAGCTTTTTAACCACACAAAATCAAGGGCAAAGAGGTAATTAACTAAAACAAACACAAAACCAATTAACCAAGCCAAGCAAATTCATTCTTCATCAAAAAAAAAAAAAGAAAACCAAGGCATTGTCTTCATTAGCTCTCGGCTTTTACTATTGCAAAAGGGCAAGAAATTCAAAACTCAAGATCCAAGCCTCCTAAATTGGTAAGATAATTCCCTAATCATCTTTATGCTTAGTTAGGGCTATATCATGAGTTTAAGCCATCAATTCCTTCTCAATATTCTTCATTTAATCAATAAAGAAGACAATGAATAGTGTTTTCAAGTTTTTAACTTGAATTTTTTTCTTGATTTCCTTGAAGATCCAAGCATTCCTAAGACTTCTCAAAGCTTCTTAAGGCTTCCTAGCTCCTCCCACCACTTCAAGGAAGATATATCATCTCCAAAACCTAGATTCCTATGTATTATAAGATGATTTTGATTAGTATGGTGATATTGTAGCTTAATGTTTGTGGTTTAGAGTTTCGGTTGAAATGGTATGGAAATGGAATGGTAAATATTGTTGTTTTGGTTAAGAGAATGTAGTATAGTTAAATTCAAGCTTAGGCATAAGTATGAATGTTAAAATTGAATTGGTTGGGGCTGATATGATGTGATAAGGATGGATGTTGGTTGTATGTTTGATTTGAGGTTGAATTGGGTTGGTTTTGAATGGTTTTAAATTGGGAAATCGTGTAAACATAGTCGTCGTAACATCCGATTTTCTTTAGACTGTTTTTGTGCATAACATTAGGACCCGAGAACCCCCTGCTAGATTATGACCATTACCATGTCTAGATAGCTCATGTTACGAGCTTCATTTTGATATGTAGTTCGTTCGATTCCGATGCACGGTTTAGGAGAAACGACCGTTTCAAGTAACGGCGTTTCGCGAACGAAACATTTCCCCTCGCCTTACTTTGAAACATAGGTTAAAGACCAAAAAGGGTTAATTAATGTATGAAACATTTATGGTAAGGGTGTTAGGCAGTTGGTAAGACACTCGCGAAGGAATCGCCTTAAAACTCATAAAGGTTAAATTATTAAAAATGGTGGACCGAGGGTACCCGAGTGACTTAAGAAAATCAATAAGCGCAAAACAAGCGTTAGAGTCTAAGTTAGTTAAAGTATAGATTTACAAGTGACTTTGGTTTAATTCCAACTTACTTGTTGTTTATAGGTTACCAGACTCGTCCCGAGCCATTCGTAACCCCCAGTCGCTCAGGCAAGTTTTCTACCCGTTATCCTGTTGTTGTGATGTATATGTGTATATACATGATCTTGTGATAAATGCATATTTGTTATTAGCAAATTCTTGCGATATATTGTAGCATGTGATATGGTGTATATGCATGCCTGTTTCATATTCTTGGATTATATATCTGTTGGTTAAAATGCTTACAGTTGCATAATACCTATGCTAGAGATAAGCGGTATTGAGTTTACCCTTAGTATAGGGGATCAAAAGGTGAACATATTTCTAAACCGGGAGTCGATGTTCCCGAGTATAATATATATATTTTTATATATATATGGTTATAGTTTTCAAAACTATTAATCGAATAAGGTTTATTCGATAACTTTAACTTTATTTTATTATTGAATATTATTTCGAATATTCATCCGAGGACTTATGACTCCTTTATTTTATTATTGAATATTATTTCGAATATTCATCCAAGGACTTATGACTCCTTTATTTTATTATTGAATATTATTTTGAAATTCATCCGAAGACTTATGACTCCTTTATTTTATTATTGAATATTATTTCGAATATTCATCCGAGGACTTATGACTCCTTTATTTTATTATTGAATATTATTTCGAATATTCATTCGAGGGCTTATGACTCCTTTATATTATTTATTGAATATTACTTGGATATTCATTTGAGGATGTATGACTCCTTTATTTTATTTAATGAATATTATTTATAATATTCATTCGAGGTATTATGACTCCGCTTATTATTTAATAATATTCTTTATTTTATTAAAGAATAATGTTTCGATAATCAAACTTATTTTCGATTATTCAAATAAAGATAGTACTTTCGTATAAGTATATCTTTGGTTAATTAATACTCATTTCAAGTATAAGTCTTACAACTTCTACTTCAATTATTTGTATAAAGATTATTCTTTATGGGAATATTATTTAAATAATAATATTCAGACATTTTCTAAATATATTGGGACTGATTTACTTCATTAAATCAGCATTACTCCAAACACTCTTTAAAGTGTTTTCGAGTCTTCAAAATGATTTTTAAAAGTTAGAGCGGATCCCAAAACTCATTTTTATATTTAAGATCTTCCTTTTAAAAAGGGGATTTAAATACTCGCTCAAAACCTGAGGGATCCGGCTCTATGGTGTATTTTATATTCGCAACAAGGTTGCAGTTTTGGTAAATGAATTGATTACTTACCCAACGTTCGGGAAGTAAGTCCATCTATCGAGTCGGCATAAGCAACATGGGCTCAGTGGGCGTCCATGATAGTGTAAGTGGCTCAGTGGGAGTCCATCAAATGCATAAGTGGCTGAGTGGCAGTCCAGCATAAGGTCCTATTGCGACCAGGGTGATGACCAGTGGGGAATTCGTCCATCTACTAGTAGAAAAGGTTACTTATTGGTATCTTTGCCTGATCAGCAAGATATCAGGTTTATGCCAAGGTTTTCTCCTTTCCAAATTCATTGGATATTGCAACTCTGTTTATAATTTTCATAACAGAGGCTTTCAAGGAGTGTATGAAATGTATATATATATAGGTGTATATATATATCGGGACTTAATGAAATATCTCGTAACTTCATTATTTATAATAATATTCAAAGATTGAATCTATTCAAATCTTGTCTTGTAGTCTCATCTATGTGATGAACTTTTGAAACTAATTATAACTTGAACGGTGGTAGTTCAAGTAGTATTCGGAAAAGATATAAGTATATTGGAGTATCTTGTAACTTCATCTTTTAAACTTATATCTAGTAAATGATTATCTTATGCATGACAAAGATTTTCAGAAAAACGTTGAGACAAGGTTAGATATATGAGATCACCTTGCAATGATATTTATTTTTATACAGTTATAAACTGGAACTCTGTGTATATTATGCATGGAAGAGGACTTCCAAGATTTTGAAAAGTATATATATATATACTGAATATTTTGCGACTTCATCGCATTAAGATATCAAACTTGGTTCATTTCTTTTGACCAAGACTTTCATGAGTACTATGAGAAGGCTCATATATTGTTAATCATTATACATATTATTTTGGTGGGCTTGCTGCTCACCCTTGCTTTCTTCTTTCATCACACAACAACAGATAGAAAAGATGAACAGGACCAAGCTCCCGATTCGCGAGCGGATAGGAAACGTTCCGCAGTTTCCTATAGGCGTTGATGTCGATGTAGCTGAGGTAGAAACTACCAATAGGCTAGGCTTTCAACTTTTGATGTATCAGATTATGTATATTTATGAATTGTAATAATGGAAAAGAAAATGTAAATTTATTCAAAAAACCTTTTAAGGTGTATTGGCAGATAATTGTGGAATAAAAGGACTTGTGATTATTTTTGGATGTCCATCTCTGAGACTATTACGTGTGGTGTGTGTTTATTGTGGGGTCACAGTACAGAGTAGTTGATTAATTATTAAGATTGGGTGTTATTAAGGGAAATGGAACTCGTGACAACCCGGATCCCCTACCCCGGATTTGGGGGTGTTACAGTATGCGCCAAGTTAAGCATCTTTTCTACAGCCACATTATCCTGTTTAGCTAGAACTTGATATGCTGCCACAGGGTGAGTAAATGCCTCAGCTTCAAAAGAAACAGAGTCTAAAACAGCTTGATATTCTTGCTGAAATAGCTGTCTCTTGTCAGCCTCATTGACATCCATTAACTCACATACAATGGGCTCTTCCCATTCAGTTGTACCTGCTTTTCTTTCATTTTCTCTTTGTTCTTGCATCAAGGACTCCCCTTGGCTCACCACCCTCACACCCTCACCTTCACCTACTAAGGTGGAACTCCTCTCACTCTCTTTGCCGAAAGAAATAGCCTGCATTTGTTCACTCCTTTCGTCTCCTTTTGCCGGAGAGCAACTCAGCCTCTCACTCAATTCAATCCCTTCCCTCAGTCCTAAGAGTGATTTTACAACTACTAACTCATCTACACTTGAAACAATTGTTGAAATTTTAGTGTGTATAATGAGTACCGACGGATGAGGAACATCCATCGGGGTAGTATTTAGGATAGCTGACGGATGACTGCTGTTAGGCACATCCATTGGGATACAATCACTAACCGATGAATGAACAATATCCACCGGGATAGAAGAAATGAATGAGTTTGGATTGAAGACTATTGTAGAATCTGTGTAGATTGATAATAATTTGGGCACAGATGTCTCAACAGTTCCTCAAAGAATTGGCAAGTGAGCCAACAAATCATCTAAAAGATGATGTTCACTTGCACTAGATTTTAACTTCCCCAACAGAGTTAAAGAAGGGGAATCAGGTATTTATGTGTTGACTATATCCACATCCAAAGAATTTATGGGAGAGTTTGGTGTTTGTGGTGCTTCTATGATTAAAGATTTTGGTTGTGACTCCACATTTATTAGAGCCACATCAATCTGAATTTGAGATGGTGCAGTGACTGAGTCTTTAGCTTCGGTTTGCACTGTGTGTGTTTCCTGTGCATCCCCAATGGTTTCAGATCTCTTCTTTCTGGCATAAGTTTGAGGTGAGCTTGTGTCCCTTACCCTCTTGGCCTGTAATCCTGGTTGGGAGCTTGTTTTAATAGTAACATCCTTTTGGGAGGATGAAACTAGAGTTGTGCTAATTTCCTTATTAATCACCACAGTTTGTTGGGAAACTGTGGTATGGCTAGGCTTGGGTACACTTACATCTTCATCCTTATTCTTGGGGATTCTTTTATGTTCACCCTGTCCCTCACCTACCTTACCACCCTTCACACTCCCCTCTTTAATTTTGGTTGATTTTGCAACTGGTTTCTTTTGAGAGAAACCAGAGGGGGTTTTCTTTGTTTTGGATTTTGAAGTTTTAGTTTTGGTGACTTGGGTAGGCATCTATTGGGTCATTGACACAGATTCCATAGCCACACTCAAAGGCAAAGAAATTTGGGAGGTTGGAATAGTAGAGATAGTGGTGCTTACCTCACTTATCTGAGGGCCCTCCATGATTGGAAAATAGAAAAGGGGCACCTCATTGTGATGACTTGCTCTGTTAAGATCTGTAAGCACCCTCCTTTCTTGAACCCAACAATCCAATTTGTTTATTGGGTTCTCAACAACAATATCCTCAACAAAATGGTTAGCAAGAATCATAAAGAATCTAGCATAATAGATATTTTTAGTTCTCTTTTTAATTTCCCCTAAATTGTAACCTAACTCAAACATGATCATGTCATTGAAATTATGGTACTTATCAGTAACTAGCATATAAAGCATGTTAAGAATGGCAGTGTTGACAGAATCAAAGTTACTTATCTTACCAGAAAACACTTTGGTAACTACATCACACAAATAACTCCACTCTTTTCTAAGACCCAACCTTCTAATCTCACTTAACTTAGTGGTAGGAAGGGTATAGCCAATATAATTAAGCATGGTAACTAAATTAGCATCTGTGTGTGGTTCAGTAGTAGTGTTCTCAGGAACCTTAAAGCATGCTTGAATTACATCACTGTTAATGCAGAATTGGTTACCTTTGAGAGTAAAAGTTATGGTTTTGTCAATAGACTGGTACACAGCAGTTGTCCATATCTCCTCCACAATTTCATAGTAGATTGTGGGTGATTCCAACATAGCATAACTGAGTTTGCATCCCTTCACATAGTCCATCATTTTGTGAAAATCTTCAGATGCAGGAATTTCTTTGTTCACAAGAGCAGTTAAGTTGTTTTTCTCATAGATGAACCCTGACTGAGACATAATTTTGACTATTGGTGCCAATGTTAAGGTGAGGAAATTTACAGTGCGAGAGAAAGGATTTTGCTTTGAGGAAGAAGATAGTAGTTAATTTCAATAGAGAATGATAAAAGTTTAAATTAACTTGAAGTGAGGCTTTTATGTATTCTCATATTAAAAAGGAATAAAAAATAAAGTTAAAAATTAAAGACCCAATCAAAATTGCCCAAAATAGCCGTTTAATAATAAAATAAACTGTCAAAATTCTATCAATTATCCGTCGTGACATACTTACAGACTGTAAGTATATCCGATGGATAATGTTCAGTACTTTTAACGATTAGGATGTAGACAATTCGACGGATGAGAATAAAGCAATTATTCGTCGGGTATAAAATAATCCAGAAAAGGAATTGATTTTTACTAAGCTATTCTATTTCGATGAATGATCTTACTCGATAGATAATGAGAATCCAACGAGATGTAAATTTTGATTTAGCCAAAATTTCATCTAAAATAGAAAAAAACAATTAAGTTTCTGGCTGCATCATAACTTACAAAATTATCAGAAATAATTTAAGAATAATTAAGCATACCTAACTCACTTACCAACCTAGAAAAGGTGGATTCTTCAAGTGGCTTGGTAAAGATATCTGCAAGCTGCTTCTCACTTGGAACAAAATGAAGTTCCAAAGTACCATTCATCACATGCTCCCTAATAAAGTGGTACTTGATGTCTATTTGCTTTGTTCTTGAATGTTATACTGTATTTTCAGTGATCGCAATTGCACTTGTGGTATCACAGAAGACATGAATTTTGTCCACTTGTAGACCATAGTCCAACAGTTGGTTTTTCATCCATAAAATCTGTGCACTGCAACTACCAGCAACAATATATTCAGCTTCAGCTGTAGAAGTAGAAACTGAATTTTGATTTTATTGAACCAGGACACAAGCTTGTTTCCTAGAAATTGACAGGTTCATGTTGTACTTTTTCTATCTATTTTACAACCTGCATAATATGCATCTGAATAACCAGTTAGATCTAAACCGGAATCTCTAGGGTACCAAATGCCAAGTTTTGGTGTTCCCTTGAGATATCTGAAAATTCTCTTAATAGCTACTAAGTGAGATTCTCTAGGATCAGCCTGAAATCTAGCACAAAGACAAGTAGCAAATATTATATCTGGCCTACTAGCTGTTAAGTACAGAAGTGAGCCAACCATGCCTCTATAGCTTGAAATATCCACAGAATTTTCAGTAGTGTTTAATTCAAGCTTAGTTGGAGTGGCCATGGGAGTTTTTGCAGATGTGCAATCCATTAGATCAAACTTCTTTAAAAGATCATAAATATATTTGGTTTGACTAATGAATATTCCATTACTAACTTGCTTAACTTGTAATCCAAGAAACTAAGTTAGTTCTCCCATCATGCTCATTTCATAGTTACTTTGCATCAATTTGGCAAACTTTTGGCAAACTTATTCATCTGTAGAGCCAAATATAATATCATCTACATAAATTTGAACAAGTATACTAGAGCCATTAACAATTCTAAAGAATAAAGTTTTGTCAACAGTACCTCTTGTGAAGTGATTTTCTAAGAGAAACTTTGACAAAGTATCATACCAAGCTCTAGGTGCTTGTTTCAATCCATAAAGTGCTTTCAAAAGATAGTAGACATTTTCTGGAAAATTTGGATCTTCAAAACCAGGAGGCTGACTGACATAGACTTCCTCCTCTAAATCACCATTCAATAAGACACTTTTGACATCCATTTGATAGACATTGAAATTGGCATGGGCTGTATATGCTAAGAAAATTCTAATGGCTTCAAGTCTTGCAACATGAGCAAAAGTTTCATCTGAATCTATTCCTTCTTGTTGATAGTAGCCCTTAGAAACCAATCTAGCTTTGTTTCTGACAACTATGCCATTTTCATCCATTTTGTTTCTGAATACCCACTTGGTGTCGATTGGATTCTTTCCTTTTTGCTTGGGTACAAGCTTCCATACCTTGTTCCTTTCGAATTGGTTTAGCTCTTCCTGCATAGCTAAAACCCAATCAAGATCCAACAGAGATTCTTCTACCTTCTTTGGTTCTTCCTTAGAAAAAAAGCTGCAATATAGACATTCTTCTTGAGTTGCTTTCCTTGTTTGAACTCTAGAAGATGAATTACCAATAATGAGCTCAAAAGGGTGGTCTCTAGTCCATTTTCTCTGTTGTGGTAGATTAGCTTTAGATGAAGAGGCCTCATTGTTGTCTTGATGTGTGATTGAGTTTTGATTATAAGAAACTCCCCCTGAGTTTATGGATCTTTGACTTAAAGATGAGGTTCTTTCTGTAAGTGATCTGTTTTGACTCTCAGCTTCTCTCATTGTTCCGACGGATGATACACTTTGTATCTCGACGGATGAAGCATTATGTAACTCGACGGATGTTGAGTTATGTGCTTCATTAGTCGTAGATTTTTCTGCATTTTCCTTAGCCACTATTTCTTGATCACTTTCATCATCACTATCATCACTAACCATCTCAACATTATTGAATGTGAGGGTTTCATGGAAATCTCCATCTTGCAGTCCTTCAATCTTTTTATCATCAAACACAACATGTACAAATTCCATAACAATGTTGGTTCTTAGATTGTAGACTCTATATGCTTTTTCCACAGCAAATCCAACAAAAAATCCTTCATCTGCTTTGGCATCAAACTTTCCATGTTGATCAGTTTGATTCCTTAAGATATAGCATTTGCAGCCAAAGACATGTAGAAAGTTCAATGTTGGCTTCCTATTCTTGAATAATTGGTAGGGTGTCATGCATTTTGCTTGATTAACCAAAGAAATATTCTGAGTGTAGCATGCAGTATTCACAGCTTCAGCCCAGTAATATATTGGTAACTTTGATTCTTCTAGCATTGTTCTTGCAGCTTCAATGAGGGATCTATTTTTTTCCTTTCCACCACTCCATTTTGTTGTGGAGTTCTGGCTGCAGATAACACATGCATAATCCCATTCTCTTCACAAAATGATCTCATCACATAATTCTTGAACTCAGTTCCATTGTCACTCCTGATTCTTCTTACTTTGAAGTCAGAATGATTGTTGACTTGCCTTATGTGATTGATGATGATTTCACTAGCTTCATCTTTGGATTTTAGAAAATATGTCCAAGAGAACTTTGAGAAATCATCTACAATTACTAGGCAATATCTTTTCCTTGAGATGGACAAAATATTGACTGGTCCAAACAAATCCATGTGTAATAATTGCAAAGGTTCTCCAATTGTTGAATCAAGCTTCTTTCTGAATGATGCCTTAATCTGTTTTCCTTTCTGGCAGGCATCACACAATCCATCCTTAGTAAACTCCACTTGAGGAATACCCCTGACCAACTTTCTTGACTAGCTCATTCATGGTCTTGAAGTTTAGATGGGACAGCTTTTGTGCCATAGCCAACTTTTATCTTGATTTGCTTTACTGAGAAGACAAGTTACAGAGTCTGCATTTGATTAGTTGAAATCAGCTAGGTACATATTTCCTTTTCTCACTCCAGTGAGAACCACTTTGTTGCTCTTCTTGTTGGTCACAACACAGGCTTCTAAATTGAAGGTGACTGAGTTGCCCATATCACAAAGCTCGTTGATACTCAACAAATTATGCTTGAGTCCATCCACTAGGGCAACCTTTTCAATGATGACATTATCCTTTGAAATCAAGCCATATCCCACAGTATAACCCTTGTTGTCATCTCCAAAAGTGATATTTGGGCTAGCTCTTTCCTTGACCTTAGTGCGCAGGGTAGAATCTCCAGTCATGTGCCTTGAGCAACCACTGTCTAGATACCAAAGATTCTTTCTATTTCCCTGCACAGATTAAAACTAAATCAAGTTGATTTTGGTACCCAAGTTTCCTTGGATCCTGCCTTGTTAGCCTTTTTCTTTGGTTTCTTAGGTTTGACCTCATTTGATTTGGGGATCTGAGATTCATTCTTAGTCATTTGAGTTGGACCTTTGAAACCTGACATTGAAACAGAATTATCATGCATATTTTGGTTTACATGAAAGGGCATGTTGTAACGATTGGGAATTTCGGGACGTGATTAAGAGAATAAAGTATAATTTTGTGGTGTAATTATAATTTATGTGATTTACTAAAGGGATTAAATGATTTTGTCGGTTAATTGTCCTTATTGTATATTAGTAACTAGGGATGTAATATGACGCGTTCCAGTTTGATGAGTCAGCTTAGGGGATAAGCTGTGTCGTCGGGCCATCAGGTAGAACGTGAAAGTGTTTGTCCTAAATCCAATCATGTATGATGAGTTATGAAGAACTTTCTTGTATTCCTATTTGATTTCATTGAAATTAATAAAAGACTTGTTATGTTTTTATTATGGGCTTTATCTATTTAAAGTGTTTTAAATAAGATGCTCCATAGTTTAGAGTAAAGCTTCTAGAATTATAATGAGATTATAATAGTGAGATCTAGAAGATGATAACTCTAGACTTAAACAATTCCTGATCATAGGATAACTAATCGGATGTTAGTGGATCCGCAAAGATTGGTACATACTATGCTTGCTCCCTTCAGGAGGATGTCTGTTATCATAGGCATTTGTGTGGTGACACTATAGCTAGTATGTAGGTGCTTACTAGGGAATAAATTCACTGAACATGACTCGATAAGTTGAACAACTAATAGAGATTACTCACGTGTCAATAGTTATTCATTGAGTGATAGTTGTACAAGTGTCCTTAGACTTGAGATCGTTAAAGTTATCTTGTATATAATGAACTGTGCTTTGGTTTAGTCCTTAGTCTCAAGGACATCCATTAGGTCTATTCTGGGCATAGGGATTTGTGTATAGAGATAGTTAACGTCAATAGAGGATCTACCCCTTCCAGTATAGGAAGAGAATATCCTATGTTATTCTTAGTATGCGAGTTCTGGAATCTCTGGCCAGAGTGTATGAAATTAGAAAGGAGTTTCTAATTTGCATTAATATGAACTTTGCATTACGAATAAGAAATCATATGATTAAATTTGATTGGCCTGACACGAGATCCATGCCTTGTATTTAATCGGGATATTGTAAGGGTAGAAGGAATTCCTTGTACGGTAACTAGTCACTGACAGGTTCTTGGTATTCTAAGCAGTGAATTCATATTATCCGGATAGTCGTGATATGTTGAGAAGCATCACTCACGATGTAGAATAAATAAAATTAATCAGTTAATTATATTTAGTGAATTTTATTTTTCATGTAAATAATTAATAAAAGTTTATTATTATTTATTTCTACTACCGGCATAATATTGAACCTACAGGGTCACACCATAAAAGAATATTTTCATTGATGAAATAATGAGAAAGAGAATTATTTTCAAAATAGTTTAGAAAAAGAAATAATGATTAAAATAGTTTTAATTATTATTAAAGCATTTTATAAAGATAAAATGTGGGGCTAATATATATATATATATATTGATATATTATTATAAAACCCTAGGAGAGCCTTATAAATAGAATGAGATGGCTCATTCTAGATATACTCTTGGTTTTGTGAAAACCCTAAGAAGAGCAAGCCTCCATCTTCTTCCTCTCTCTCTCTCTCTCTCTCTCTCTCTCTCTCTCTCCCAAAACTCCATTTTTATAAAAGCTTGGTTTTATAAAAGCTTCATCGAAGAGAATCATTCTTGGTGGATACCGGTAGAGTGCTTCACATACTGAGGAGCAACTTCTAGCAACCATATTATAAAGCTTCGATTTTCAAGGTATGGTTATGATTCCTCCATTTTTCTGTTTCATACGTTTTTCTATATGTGCGATACATGGTTTTTACGGAATAATTGTTATATCACGCTTCCGCTCATCCGTAAATTCCTTCATTGGCATCAGAGCTAGTTTCTGCATATAGAAATTCATATAAAAAATTCCAGATTTTTTATGCATGTATGGATTTGTTATGATTTTTGCAAGTTTATTTAGATTTAATTATGAATTAATTCGAAATAATATTTTCATAAGATCTTGACTACTGATCTGGGTTCTACAAGTGTTGTAGATTATCTAGGTATTTTTTTCATAATTTTGTGATGTGTAGATTATTTGTTATGAATTTTTTAAAATTGTTTTAATTAAAATTCATGAAATAATTATGCATGTGAATAATTATGATTAAAATTTGCACAAGGACCCCTGGCTGATCTGTTAATTGTCTGCTACTGCCTGATTTAAGAAATTATATTATTTTGATTTTTATTAATTTATTAATTAAATGTTAATTAATTTATTAATAGTAAAATTAAAATAATAACATTTTAATAAAATTTATTAAGTGAGGGAGTAAAGGAAAAGGGGGTTTACCTTTTTGTTGTAACGGCTGGAAGCAGACAAACGATAGGAAGAAAACAAAAAAAAAAGTTTGCAAACGGTCGGCTGCTGTGCAGGCGCGTGAAGCGCGCACGCGGAAGGGGGGTGTCGCGCATTCCGGGAATGCGTTACACCCTGTTGCGCATTCACGGAATGCGTTACACCCGTTAATGGCTTAAAGGGTTGTAACGCATTACCGGAATGCGTTACAGCTCTTGTAACGCTTTCCTGTAATGCATTATAGTCCGTCTATCCACATTAAATTTGATTTTTTGAGAGTTTCGTAACTCCGTTTTGGGCGTGCAATATATCGTTGGATTCGTTTTTCCAAGACGGATCTAATGGAGTGGTTGAATATTTTTTATATAAAAGTTTTGAACTGTTTATATTCCCAAAAGTGTTTTAAAGCATGTTTTAATTGTTTGAATTGCTTTTAAATGCTATAATAAATCCATACATCATTATATCAATGTGTGACATGATATTACTTGGATACTTACTTGTTTATTTATTTTTATATATGAGATATATGCCTATGTTTACAATGCGATGATAGATTTAGGTGAACTTAAATCAATATAAGGCATGCTCTAGAAAATCTTGAATAGGAATCGTTTCTTGCCTTAACAATAATATTATGAATACAATCATGAGATTCTTGTGTTTATGAAACATGTAATTACATATGAATTTTCATTTTTGAGAGAAAGGATGATTATGTCAAAAGCAGATTTCGATCTGTAAGAAAGGGGTAATAAATGACGCCTCTTGACAATGCTCCCCCCGATCTGGGAATCATCTGATTATCGATTATTGATTTGAAATATTTAATTTAAAAGGAAGAATCTCTTTATAATATGATTATGATTGAACATAATATAATCCCTCTAAAATTAAATAATATCAAGTAGTAATTGGCCAATGACACAATGAGCTTGTGTCGGTCATAGCCTTCCAACATGGTAGAAAGTAGTTCTTATTTTTAAATCATTGTCGTTTCGTGCTACAGCCAAGGGCTTTAATTTCGAAATAAGAAATACTTGTCTATTACATAGAGATGTGTACATTGAATTAAAGTCTAAAGGTCGTTACGTGCTGCAGCTGTGGGCCGTTGGAGACTGATTCAATTGTACGAAATATTGGGTTAGACTTGACTTAGAATATTGAGTCTGTCATGCTACAGCCGTGACCCAATTATTCAAGAGGCTAAAGTTTTATTAGGGAATAACATAAGATGCAATTAATAAGAGTTGTCTACCTATTGAACAACAGATGACGTTTCGTGCTACAGTCGAGGTTGTGTGATGGAATATAGGATCCCTATTCCCACTAGCATTATGAATGCTTAATTTTTCACTTAGGGGGTTGTATAAATTAGATTAACTAGTGGGAGCCACTTATGAATAAAGACCCGATTCATATAGTGTTTTGAAATGAAATTGAATATTTGCTAAGTGTTGTTATGTGTTCATCATTTACAGATTTACTATATACGTTATGTCTTCTGCACTATCACTCTGGAGCATACTAGATGCTCACAAGTTGACTAGTCCTAATTTTGCTGGCTGGCTTCGAAACTTGAGAATTGTTCTCAAGGTTGAGAAGCTGGAATATGTGTTTGACTCACCTAAGCCTGCTAAACCTGCTGACGATGCATATAATGATGAACATGTTGTGTATCGTAAGTGGATAGATGATGCAAATGTTGCTCAATGTATCATGCTAGCTTCCATGAACATTGAGCTTCACAAGCAGCATGAGAATATGGATGCTCACACTATCCTAGCGCATCTACAAGAGTTGTATAATGTGGCAGGGAGGACAGCTCGATATGAGATATCGAAGGAGCTGTTCGGTTGTAGGATGTCTGAGGGATCATCTGTGAATGACCATGTACTTAAGATGATCAATTTGATTAAACATTTTGGACAACTTGGTTTTGCCATGGATGGGGAGCTGAGCCAATACTTGGTCTTGTAATCACTTTCGGGTTCGTTTTCGCAGTTTGTTATGAACTTTCACATGAATAAGTTGGATGTCAGCCTGGCTGAACTCCACAACATGTTGAAGACTGTGGAATCGAATTTTCCCTCTAAGAAGAGCTCAATTCTTTTAATTGTTAAAGGTTCTAATCCTAAAAAAAGGAAGAAGAACCCTTCCAAGAAGAAGAAAGTAGGTGAGAAAAAGCATGTTCCACCAAAAGCTGAAGACCTCAAGAGCAAAGCTGTTTGCTTCCACTGTAATAAGGTGGGGCACTGGAAGAGGAACTGCAAGGTTTATCTTGCAGAATTGAAGAAAAAGAAGGGTAGTCAGACTACCGCTTCTGTTTTAGGTATGTTCATGATTGAAGTGAATATGTCATTATATCAAATTTCTACTTGGGTATTAGATACCGCCTGTGGTTCTCACATTTGCAATTCGTTATAGGGACTAAGGAGAAGTAGGACTCTTGAGGAAGATGAGGTGATTCCACGGATGGGAAATGGAGCAAGAGTTGCTGCTGAAACTGTAGGATCATTTCATTTATATATGCCTATGGGCAAGACTATTATTTTAAATAATTGTTATTTTGTTCCATCGATTGTGAGGAATATTATTTCTATTCCCATGTTAGACTTGGCTGGATTTTCGTTTGTTATTCAGAATAATAAATGTTTAATTCTTAGAGATAACGTTCTTTATGGAAGTGGTATTTTAAATAATGGTCTGTATATATGTGACGTAGAGCATAATTTACTACAAATTGAATATACTAATAAAAGAAAAATGGATGATGAAAATCTCACCTTTTTGTGGCACTGCAGACTTGGTCATATTAGTGAAAATAGACTGCGAACATTGCATAAGGAAGGTTGACCCCTTTGATTTTGAATCATATCCTACATGCGAGTCTTGTCTATTGGGTAAAATGACCAAATCTCCATTTAGCGGACATGGAGAGAGGGCTGCAGATTTGCTAGGATTGGTACACACAGATGTATGTGGGCTAATGTCTACGCAAGCCATGGGTGGATTTTCATACATCATTACTTTCATAGATGATCGATCTAGATTCGGATATGTGTATTTGATGAAACACAAGTCTGAAGCCTTTGAAAAGTTCAAAAAATATAAGCATGAAGTGGAGAAACAAACCAAACATAGTATTATAACTCTCCGATCAGATCGAGGTGGTGAATACTTTAATGGAGAGTTTCTAGATTATCTCAAAGAAAATGGTATAGTCTCCAGTGGACTCCTCCATATACTCCACAGTTGAATGGGGTATCTGAAAGGAGAAATCGAACTTTGTTAGACATGGTTCGGTCCATGATGAGCTATGCGGATCTTCCAGTATTCCTATGGGGTTATGCATTGGAAACCTCAGCATATTTACTGAATAAGATGCCTTCCAAATCTGTTCCTCAAACTCCATATGAGATATGGAAAGAAAGGAAACCAAGTCTTAAACACGTTAAGATTTGGGGATGTCCAGCTTATGTCAAGAAAGTTGACCCTGATAAGCTGGAATCTCGATCCGTAAAATGTAGTTTTGTGGGATATCCTAAAGAGACTTTAGGGTATTACTTTTACACCGATCAAAGGGTGTTTGTCTCCAAACATGCTACCTTCTTGGAAAAGCAGTTTATCCTTGAAGGAAACAGTTGGAGAAAAATTGAACTTGATAAAGTTCAAGAAGCACAAACTACTACGGTTTAAGTGGGAACACCTGTTCAGACTGAACAACCTTCTGTGGAACAGCCCATTCGTAGGTCAGGGAGAGTGTCTCGCCAACTTGAGAGGTATTATAGCCTTGTCATTGAGAATGTTAATGAGTTGTCAATCATTGATGATGACGACCCTATGACCTATAATAAGGCTATGAGTAGTGTTGACTCGGAGAAATGGAAAAGTGCCATGAAATCCGAAATGGAATCTATGTATACCAACCAAGTATGGAATTTGGTTGAAGCACCTGAGGGTGCAAAGCCTATTGAGTGCATATGGGTATACAAAAGAAAGATTGGAGCAGATGGCCAGGTGAAGACCTATAAGGCCAGGCTCGTGGCAAAAGGATTCAGACAAAGGCAAGGGATCGACTTTGATGAAACTTTTTTGCCTGTAGCCCTGTTAAAATCAATTCGGATTTTGCTTGCGATTACTGCTTACTACGACTATGAGATCTGGCAAATGGATGTGAAAACGGCCTTCCTCTATGGGAAACTTGAAGAGGAAGTGTATATGACACAACCAGAGGGTTTTCTTTACAAGGGAAATGAACACCTAGTGTGTAAGCTGCTGCGAACCATATATGGTTTAAAGCAAGATTCTCGTAGATGGAACATCCATTTTGATGAGACAATCAAAGAATTTGGTTTTATCAAAAACATAGATGAACCATGTGTCTACAAGAAGGTTAGTGGGAGTGCGGTAAAATTTCTTGTATTGTATGTGGATGACATACTTCTTATAGGAAATGATATACCGATGCTGCAATCAGTCAAAGTATGGCTATCAAAGAACTTCACTATGAAAGACTTGGGGGAAGCATCCTACATTCTCGGTATGAAGATTTATAGAGATAGATCTAGAAGAATGATAGGTCTTACCCAGGGTACATACATCCAGAAAGTTCTTAAAAGGTTTAGCATGGAAAACTCCAAAAGAGGTCTCATACCGATGAGCCATGGAGTGTCCCTTTCCGAAAAGATGTCTCCTAAGACACCTGAGGAAAGAGAGCGTATGAGTAAGATTCTTTATGCTTCAGCAATAGGATCTATCTTGTACGCGATGTTATGTAATAGGCCTGATGTTGCTTATTCAGTTAGTGTGACGAGCAGATATCAGTCCAATCCAGGTGAAGACCACTGGAAAGCAGTGAAGAACATCCTTAAGTACTTGCAAAGGACTAAGGATATTTTTCTTATTTTTGGTGGTGGATCTGAGTTGAAAATAGAGGGTTATACTGACTCTAGTTTTCAATCAGAAAGTGATGATAGCAATTCCATGTCAGGGTACGTGTTTACTCTGAATGGTGGTGCGATTAGTTGGAAGAGTTCCAAACAGTCTACAACGACTGACTCCACAGCGGAAGCAGAATATATAGCTGCAAGTGAGGCTGCAAAAGAAGCCGTTTGGATGAGGAAATTTGTTTCTGAGTTGGGAGTTGTTCCTAGCATTGAGGAGCCTATTGTGTTGTATTGTGATAACAACGCATCAATAGCACAAGCCAAGGAACCTAGGTCTCATTAAAATTCCAAACATGTTTTGTGACGCTTTCATTTGATTAGGGAAATCATTGAAAGAAGAGATGTCAAGATTGAGAGAGTTGACACACATAACAACATAGCAGACCCACTCACAAAGTCATTGTCTCAGATTCACTTTGATCATCATAAAGAGAAGATGGGTATTAGATACCAGGGTGATTGGCTTTAGTTCAAGTGGGAGATTGAAAGTGTTTGTCCTAAATCCAATCATGTATGATGAGTTAGGAAGAACTTTCTTGTATTCCTATTTGATTTCATTGAAATTAATAAAAGACTTGTTATGTTTTTATTATGGGCTTTATCTATTTAAAGTGTTTTAAATAAGATGCTCCATAGTTTAGAGTAAAGCTTCTAGAATTATAATGAGATTATAATAGTGAGATCTAGAAGATGATAACTCTAGACTTAAACAGTTCCTGATTATAGGATAACTAATCGGATGTTAGTGGATCCACAAAGATTAGTACATACTATACTTGCTCCCTTCAGAAGGATGTCTGTTCTCATAGGCATTTGTGTGGTGACACTATAGCTAGTATGTAGGTGCTTACTAGGGAATAAGTTTACTGAACAAGACTCGGTAAGTTGAACAACTAATGGAGATTACTCACGTGTTAATAGTTATTTACCGAGTGATAGTTGTACAATTGTCCTTAGACTTGAGATCGTTAAAGTTATCTTGTATATAATGAACTGTGCTTTGGTTTAGTCCTTAGTCTCAAGGACATCCATTAGGTCTATTCTGGGCATAGGGATTTGTGTATAGAGATAGTTAACGTCAATAGAGGATCTACCCCTTCCAGTATAGGAAGAGAATATCCTATGTTATTCTTAGTATGCGAGTTCTGGAATCTCTGTCCAGAGTGTATGAAATTAGAAAGGAGATTCTAATTTGCATTAATATGAACTTTGCATTATGAATAAGAAATCATATGATTAAATTTGATAGGCCTGACATGAGATCCATGCCTTGTATTTAATCGGGATATTGTAAGGGTAGAAGGAATTCATTGTACGGTAACTAGTCACTGACAGGTTCTTGGTATTCTAAGCAGTGAATTCATATTATTCGGATAGTCGCGATATGTTGAGAAGCATCACTCACGATGTAAAAAATATAATTAATCAGTTAATTATATTTAGTGAATTTTATTATTCATGTAAAAAATTAATAAAAGGTTATTATTATTTATTTCTACTACCGGCATAATATTGAACCTACAGGGTCACACCATAAAATAATATTTTCTTTTATGAAATAATGAGAGAGAATTATTTTCTAAATAGTTTAGAAAAAAAATAATGATTAAAATAGTTTTAATTATTATTAAAGCATTTTAAAAAGATAAAATGTGGGGCTAATATATATATATATTGATATATTATTATAAAACCCTAGGAGAACCCTTTAAATAGAATGAGATGGCTCATTCTAGATATACTCTTGGTTTTGTGAAAACCCTAAGATGAGCAAGCCTCCATCTTTTTCCTCTCTCTCTCTCTCCCAAAACTCCATTTTTATAAAAGCTTGGTTTTATAAAAGCTTCATCGAAGAGAATCATTCTTGCTGGATACCGGTAGAGTACTTCACACACTGAGGAGTAACTGCTAGCAACCATATTATAAAACTTCTATTTTCAAGGTATGGTTATGATTCCTCCGTTTTTCTGTTTTATACATTTTTCTATCTGTGTGATACATGGTTTTTACGGAATAATTGTTATATCACGCTTGCGCTCATCCGTAAATTCCTTCAGAATGGAACCCGTCCTAAAAAGGGAGTAAAGTGTTTAAATGTGATCTATGTGTTGTTATGTGAAATGGAAATGTTTAGGTAAGTATTATATTCTAGTGACGTATCGGTTGGTATAAAGAATTGATTGTGAAGCATAATTGAAACGCTTAGCGTCGGGCCATCAAGCAAAACCCGACCCGATACGTGAAAAGGGAAATAATAATAATATTAATGATAAAAAGGAAAATTTTGTGATCAAGTATGAGTCGTGATACGTGGATATGTGTTATTTCTTGGATCTTTAAATGTTTTTATAAAATTACTCGAGTATGTTCAAGGTGTTAAAGTTGTTTGGTTATCTTCAAAATAGTCCTAGAGACTTTATAAAAATGATAGAAAGATTTATTTCGTGATCGGTGTATTTTTAAACTGATTTTATTGAGTAATAATTCTATTTTTAGCGCAATCTTGTAAAATCCATAACAAATAAACCGTACGCTCAAAATTTATTTTAAAAATATGGATGAAAAGCTAATTTCAAGATCTATATTCTAAAAGTGATATGCATGGCATGTTTATCTTTTCTGATTCAAAAATATATTAATCAAATTCATTTTTGAATAAGGATAAAAGGAAATTAAGAATTTAGATTCTTTTTTAATTAGCAACTTGCCCTTGCATGCATTTCCACTCACAACATGAGAGAAGGTTAGATGTGTCATTTCCTACCCCACTATCTCCATTCAACTTAACCAAATGACCATACTATCCTTGCATGCATTTTGTGCTAATAATGAGGGTACAAGGGTAATTTCTCTTTTCCACTAACTTGTAAGTATAAAAGGAGAGAAGTTTGGTCATTTCCATTATATCTCTTCCCGTTCTCTTTCTCTCTTTTCTCTCATCTCTCTTTTCTCTCTTCTCTCCCGAGCTCTCCCTCCCGGCTCTAGTTGGAAATCAAAGTTTTCACCATCAATCTTCCTTATTTCTCATTCTCTATCCGTTTACCTTTTGCATATAAGTGTTTAAGCTATTTTTGAAATCAACTTCTTTTGATTTTACCTAAGAAAATCTATAACGCCACCAAATCTGGGGTTAGAGGATTTTGTCGTCACGATGAAACCTCAATCCAAATTAACCTGTTAAATCAATAATTAAATGCCAGTGGAAGATATTTATCATTTAAGACCACCAAACTAATCCAAGATCTTTTAAGGTTACAGTTCTAGAAACAAGATATCCAAATTCCATAAATAATTTTTCACTTTCTTTTAAAACTCTTTTCAATATATTCCAACTTAAAACTAAACCCACTAGTATAACTTCGAAATGAAGTATACTAGGCCTAAATAAAATATACAACTATAATATAATATAATATAAACAACTTTACACAAAAAAACTTACACTAGTTCGCAAACCCTGGACCAACCGCCTTTCAAAAGCTTTTTCTTTGCTTCCTCGAATTACGCGGCTAAACAGGCAAGCTAATCCTCACTGGAGGTTATATTTAAAAACAGGCAAGTATGAGCGAAAGAAATGCTCAGCAAGATCATTATAGTAAATATCGGGTCATTTTGATATAAAACCGACATCTGCAATAGCGCAAAACATTTTAAACTCATAATTGCTGAAACATAAAATTTATTAAAGAATCGGGATAATTGTTTCTCACTGTATTCATAACTCTTCTTGATATTTTCGAGCGAAATGCTTCAGCAATCCTTTGAATCATGATGAGAATAAAACTCGTAAAACTGTGTTTACGGAAATATCGAAAACAACAATAACAAGAAGCAATGATTATGGATTGAATCATAAACTTTATTCAAAACCGAACTCTTAATATTAATATTCATTTTATTGTCATATCAAATTAGATAACAATACGAATTTTGATGCTCACAACATCCCATACTGAAGTCAACATTAATCATCTATACTAATACCACCTTTGATATTTAACAACAAAGTAAGTATCAGCATAGATCATAAACTGAATCAAAACTGCATTTTATCATTAATCCAAAGCAGAAACAGTTGATACATCATTTATTCTATGAATATCAAAACAATTTAGAAACAACAGCTCATATTGGAACCAATTATATTTCATGCTATTTCTGATGATCAGTCACGAAACAGCACCGGTATCCCGCAGCCATACCGTAAATATAGGTACTACCTGTATCCCATAGCCATACGGTACCTATAGGGCGCCAGAAAAGGCATATGCTCACCTTAAAAGATATTACAGGTGGACCGATATCTCAATCACCTACTTTGTAACCAGTAACTAGTAACCATTCCAATCTTAAAACCTTTTTATTGAAAAAGGAGCCGAATCAATCGACATCCTAAATAATTTTTATTTCCCCATTCACTTGGGCAGGAATACTCGCAACAAAATCATCTTTCTCAAAATCCAAAACATTTATAAATCCAGTAATTTGATAAGTAAAATCGCTTAGATATTCTAAACATAGAATAACAGAAGAATACTTGTATAAACAGAATCAGTTAATTCAGCGATAAGTAAAACATTTACCTATTCTGAACTGAGAATAGGGAAAAAACTACTTGCATGATAAGATTCAAAATAAATATTACTTGAATAATAAGTGATGATAGGGATACTTGCCTTTGGGATTTAGTAGTTAGTCACACTTGCAAAAACGCATTTATTCTGAAATTCTGACTCAAAACATCACCGCCTTTCTTTTCAATATTTTACTGATATGCTGCTCCCGCGAATGCCAGAATCCAGATATCCAATATTCCATCTCATTCCTTATCCAACATCTTGTCTTGATCAACTCGAACGATTCACATCTATAATTAAAAGATATAGCTTTAATCGTCAAAACGATAATAACTCGACGAACTGCGCGTCAAAACCCTAATGTTTACCCATACGATAGCCCACACATAAAGGAAACAGTCAAACACAAGACTCTTGACCCATGTACGCACATAATTCACATAGCACGTAAGCACATAACTCATGTATCACATAATTCATATCACACACACCTCGGTTCGTCAAAAGGTTCCACTCGATACGTTTAAAACTGAAATCGAGTCAATAACACTATTTATCGATTAGATACCGACTCCAAAGGACTCGTAAATCAAATGACCTTGCTATACAAAAGAAATTAGGTCTCAAAAGTATTTTTACTGAAATCGTAATGTTTTTCAGAGTCTATACACGTTCGTTTCGTATTAAACGGACGAACGGTTTATTTATTATGAATAAAATAAGAATAATTAGGAATAAATCAATTAATAATAATAATTGGTTTTTAAATAACAAAATATAATTTTTTAAAAGCTTAAAAACAATTTTTAGGAATTATTTGAATTAATTATAAATAATTGTATTTTATTTAACTATTTATAAATAAAATCAATTGATTAAATGAATTAATCAACTAAGTAAATAAATAAATAATCAATTAAAATACATTATAAATAAATAAAACAAATATGGATTTTTGAAAAGAATAAAAGAAAATAATTTTTGAAATTTAAAATAATTAAGAAAATAATTTTCAGGATTTAAAATAATAAGTAAATGATTTTTAAAATTAAAATAATTGATTTTTGGAAATAAGGAAAAGGAATTCTGAAATATTTTTAAATCAAAATTGCAGAAACAGAATTCAGAAATGGCAGTTGGGGTTTTTGGGATCAAACCCGGGTCAAATGACCGGGTTGAAACCGGGTTAGGGAAACCAACCGGGTCGGGAAGAACCCCAACCAGTTTCTTGGAAATCCCCAGATTTCGGCGGGTCTTCGCCGGACTCCGGCGAATCCCAAACCCCCCACCCCAAATAGCTCCCCTTCCTCCATTTTCGATCCAAAAACATCCTAAACCCTCTTAATAATTCAGTCATAGCCACAAATGCAACAACAACTCCCCGGACCTCCGATTCCGTCCAATACTCCATAGAAACCGACGAGGAGCTTTCGGTTTCCGGCCAAACACCGAAAACCTTCAATCCTCAAACAAAATTCCAGTTTCAATTACCAAAACGTAGCTCAGAACATCTATAATCTGCTCAGATCATCAAAATTAACCACAACTTCTCATATAATCCAAAAATCGAAAATTAAAATAACCAAAAACCAATAACTCGACTATATATTTCTGGGAGTAAAACAAATCAACCGAACACATAAATTGATTCTCCAAATCATTTTGAAGCTATCCGTAACTTCAAAATCAATCAAATATTAACTGAAAATCAAAAATGAATTCGAACCAAGAACATCAAAAATCGATTTTGCGATATGTTTTACCTTAGATTCTGAAATTGGTATCAATAGAAAGCTCTCATCAAGATGATGATTTTGATTACTAGAACACTTGTTTTGGTTTCCTGGATCGATCAATATCATGAATTAAAGTTTATGCAGAAAATTTCACTCCTAAAATGTTCTTGATTTTTTTACGAATTTTCAGAAAATTTTAATAAAATAAATGAATAAAAATTCAGTTTCCAGCCATTTATATTTTCTGAGAAATAAATACCCAAAATCAATTTAGAGTGTTTTTATTCCCATAATTAAAAAATTAGGCCCAAAAATACCAATTACGGGGAATAATTTTAAAAGCGATAAAATATAAAGTTTGTATCGAAATTTCCTGAAATTTGTGAATAATGCAAAGATGCAGAAATACTGGGTATTTAAAACACGAATGATTTTATAAAAATAAAAATGTAAATTTTGTGGGATTTAATGTCCCGGTGGGGTCCCGGTCCGATGATTTTTGAAAAACAGATACGAAACCTAAATTAATAGAGAGCACCGAAACACATAAAATACATTTAAATGCACATAAAATGAGATAAAATCGAATACCTTGATAAAGACGCGCATAAATACGAATCTAGATTGCAGATCGATTCATATAAATGAAGTTTAAACACGTAACGGGTATTCTATTGGGTCATATCGGATCCGAAAATACATTACTTAGCCGCTAAGTAACTATGAAAACGATACAATTAAATATCCGATTTGGATAATTATCAAGGCCGGGCTTCTTATAAAACACCTTACAAGAAAATAACGTAAAAATCCTGTCTCTTGAGAATACGGGTTTTACAGATTTATTAAAATGACTATTGTATCGAAAATTTTGTGTCGGGATGCGTACAGGTCAAACCGTAATCCGGATCGAAAAAGTTAAAACACGAAAAATGTCCGGAATTACTAGATTAGGTTAGGAAGGAGTTTTCGAAAGAGTTTCGGGTTGTAAAAACGTAAAAACGGTTGAGGTTGGACGATTCCCCGTGTTATAAAATAGTTTTATAATTACTCAGAAAATACTTAATAAATACATAAATTATTATAAAATCATATAACAATCCAAAAATTACCAGAAAAATATCACAATTATCTATATTTTATTCTAGACATATTAAAAATTAAAATACTCAAATAATATCACATATTAACATTCAAACATCAATTCCAATTATCATATAATTCACTAAAATTCACATAAACAATTTCAAATAATAATACTAATAATATTTGAAAATATAGAATATTATAATCTACCCCCTTATAAGGATTCCGCTCGGAATCAGCAGAAGAAAGCACTAAGGGTCTTGTTATCAACTTTCCAATTCCAAATATCCCCAATCTTCCATAATCTCAAAGAAATATTGTATTTCTTGTATAATAAAACTTTTACAAGAGCTTCACTGTGCACCACTGTTCCATCCGTAGCCTTTGATCTATGTCTCAATAGAATCACTTCTTCTGATTGCGAGAAAGAAGAATAGAGAGAAAGATAGAGAGAAAGAAAAGAAAGAGAGATAGAGAGAAAAATAAAGAAACAGATTGACTTCGCTATATGTCACTAATATTTTAATTACATCGCAGTCCATTGTTGCTCTTGGCAATCCCATCACATAACTCTGCTTTGACTTGACCAGGATAACTCAGCTTAACTTGATTGGCATACCTTCGAATGTTTGGGATGATAAAATCATGGAATTTCAAAAAGAAAGGAAGTTGATACCATAACGGGACCAAAATTTGAATTTGAGAAAAAGTATTGTTGAAATAAAAGAATAACTGAGAGATCAATATGATCAAACGAACTTGGTATTGCGTGCCAAAATCAAAACACTACTTAAGGTTGTTAGCCTTCATGTATTCACAACACACACAAGTGATGGCGTCCCATCCAACTCCTATCAGACAGACAGGTATACCTTGTGTCCCCTATAGTTAGGGTTGTTCATCTCAGTCAGAATAAAAGAATATCAAAGGAATCCAAAATCAAATGAATAAAATTGAAAAGATTTCAAAGCTGATATTTTTGAAGGAAATGAAATCCAGAGAACAAAAATTCTGGTACAAAATTACTAAACGTGTGTTAGGGATTGTATCCTCTAACAGATATTTCTTTTTGAGAGAGATCAAAAGAAGTTATAGAAAGAGAAGGTATTACCAAAGTCTTAATATTTATCTTCTGTTTGGACTCTTCAGTTGACTCACCATCTGAATCTACACACTTCTTCATGTTCCAAGGATATCCATAATCTTCATCGTCGTCAAATCGTAGTAGCCTCGGAAGATTCCACAATAGACGTTTGTAACTGCCAAGTGTTTTGTCCAGCTCAACACAACCATCTCAAACGAATGCGCCTATCTTAACTTATTCATTGGTACTATATCCAATAGTCCAACAGGAACTCGATATGAGCTCAAGCGTCCTCATATAGCTATACACACTCCTACACACTCTCGTTTCTAGTTTACTATAACCTCAGCTCTGATACCAACCTGTAATGCCCCCAAATCCGGGGTCAGAGGATTTGGTCGTCACGATGAAACTTCAATCCAAATTAACGTGTTAAATCAATAATTAAATTCTAGAGGAAGATATTTATCATTTATGACCCCCAAACTAATCCAAGATCTTTTAAGGTTACAGTTTTGGAAACAAGATATCCAAATTCCATAAATAATTTTTCACTTTCTTTTAAAACACTTTTCAATATATTCCAACTCAAAACTAAACCAACTAGTATAACTTCGAAATGAAGTATAATAGGCCCAAATAAAATATACAACTATAATATAATATAATATAAACAATTTTACACAATAAAACTTACACTAGTTCGCAAACCCTGGACCAACCACCTTTCAAAAGCTTCTTCTTCGCTTCCTCGAATTACGCGGCTAAACAACGCAAGCTAATCCTCACTGGAGGTTAAATTTAAAAACAGGTAAGTATGAGAGAAAGAAATGCTCAGCAAGATCATTATAGTAAATATCGGGTCATTTTGATATAAAACCGACATCTGCAATTGCGCAGAACATTTTAAAATCATAATTGCTGAAACAGAAAATTTATTAAAGAATCGGATAATTGTTTCACACTGTATTCAAAACTTTTCTTGATATTTTCGAGCGAAATGCTTCAGCAATCCTTTGAATCTTTACGAGAATAAAACTCGAAAAACTGTGTTTACGGAAATATCATAAACAACAATAACAAGAAGCAATGATTATGGATTGAATCATAAACTTTATTCAAAACCGAACTCCTGATATTAATACTCATTTTGTTGTCATATCAAATTAGATATCAAAATGAATTTTGATGCTCACAACATCCCATATTGAAGTCAACATCAATCATTTATAGTAATACCACCTTTGATATTTAACAACAAAGTAAGTATTAGCATAGATCAGAAACTAAATCAAAACTGCATTTTATTATTAATCCAAAACAGAAACAGTTGATAAATCATTTATTCTATGAATATCAAAACAATTTAGAAACAATAGTTCAGATTGGAACCAATTATATTTCATGCTATTTCTGATGATCAGTCACGAAACAGCACCGGTATCCCGCAGCCATACCGTAAATATAGGTACTACCCGTATCCCGCAGCCATACGGTACCTATAGGGCGCCAGAAAAGTCATATGCTTGCCTTAAAAGATATTATAACTGGACTGATATCTCGATCACCTACGCTGTAACCAGTAACCAGTAACCATTCCAATCTTAAAACCTTTATATTGAAAAAGGAGCCGAATCAATCGACATCCTAAATAATTTTTATTTCCCCATTCACTTGGGCAGGAATACTCGCAATAAAATCATCTTTCTCAAAATCCAAAACATTTATAAATCCAGTAATTTGATAAGTAAAATCAGTTAGCTATTCTGAACATAGAATTGCAGAAGAAAACTTGCATAAACAGAATCAGTTAATTCAACGATATGTAAAACATTTACCTATTCTGAACTGAGAATAAGGAAAACACTACTTGCATGATAAGATTCAAAATAAATATCACTTGAACAATAAGTGATGAGACGTATACTTACCTTTGGGATTTAGTAGTTAGTCATACTCGCAAAAATGCATTTATTCTGATATTCTGACTCAAAACATCACGGCCTTTCTTTTCAATATTTTACTGATATGCTGCTCCCTCGATTGCCAGAAGCCAGATATCCAATATTCCATCTCATTCCTTATCCAACGTCTTATCTTAATCAACTCGAACTATCCGCATCTATAATTATAAGATATAGCTTTAATCATCTAAACGATAATAACCTGACGAACTGCGCGTCAAAACCCTAATGTCTACCCATACGATAGCCTACACATAAAGGAAACTGTCAAATACAAGACTCTTGACCCACGTACGCACATAATTCACATAGCACGTAAGCACATAACTCATGTATCACATAATTCATATCACACACGCCTCGGTTCGTCAAAAGGTTCGACTCGATACGTTTAAAACTGAAATCGGGTCAATAACAGTATTTATCGATCAGATTCCAACTCCAAAGGACTCGTAAATCAAATGACCTTGCTATACAAAATAAATTAGTTCTCAAAAGAATTTTTATTGAAATCGTAATGTTTTTCCGAGTCTATACACGTTCATTTCGTATTAAACGGACGAACGGTTTATTTATTATGAATAAAATAACAATAATTAGGAATAAATCAATTCATAATAATATTAATTGATTTTTAAATACCAAAATATAATTTTTTAAAAGCTTAAAAACAATATTTAGGAATTATTTGAATCAATT